>NW_007378431.1:0-80038 GCF_000475195.1 Diaphorina citri | reverse complement strand
GTACTAATCCCCATTCCTCCCTTCATCTCCTTCTCATAATTCTCTCCTCAATACGCAAAGTATCTTGCCTGATAGCTAAGGTACATAATTTTACAGTTTCCAGATGAATCAACAAATAATTTCGTGACGTCATCATTCTATGTTGCAGGTAAACCAACATTTCATATTTCCTTGTTTCCTCGAATCTTGCGTTTGGGAGGTGTGCGTGTGCTGTGTTCGGCGTTTCGTAAACACTGATAGAATTACCAGGTAAGATTAAGATATATCAAATAATTAGATTTTGCACTCCTCGAAATTCTATTAGATCAAATAATTAGATTTTGCACTCCCCGAAATTCTATTAGAAACTGTAACGATAAACATTAATGTTCAGGTTTTGGTTTCTGCTCATGCGCAAAGCTTAGAATATAGTTCTGGATTGATTAATTATCTTTATGGGGAAATTATGAGGGAAATGCAAAAATCTTTCTTATTTCGATTAATCATCAGACATATTTTAACAATTTTTTCCTCTAAAAAACATCATTTCCTCATACTGATGATGAACTACACAACTCAGGTCTAGACCACATTTCCTTTGTCTTAAGTAATGCTCTCAGAGCGACTGGGCAGCGCTGCCCAGCAGCAGGCTGCCGGGCAGCGCGACCCGGCAGCTTGGTTCGGAAAGTGCAAAATCTAATTATTTGATATATCTTAATCTTACCTGGTAATTCTATCAGTGTTTACGAAACGCCGAACACAGCACACGCACACCTCCCAAACGCAAGATTCGAGGAAACAAGGATACTTATGATTACTTTTGAGTGTTCCTGGGGAAATAGTTGACTTTTCATCAAGCAATTTGTGAATGCGAAGCGTTTACCTAATTAAACTGGAGATGTCAAGTATGACAACATCAAATGAAAATACAACAGGTATGTAGGACGTAGGTACCTAGCTATTAAAATCTACAAGTATGTATGCAAAAAATATGTTGGTACATAAAGAAGTTTTTGCAAAGTATTGAGGATTGCGCTATGAACAAAGTGTTCTCCTAACAAAACATTCCACTCTAGACAAATATTTGATTCATCTGGAAACTGTAAAATTATGTACCTTAGCTATCAGGCAAGATACTTTGCGTATTGAGGAGAGAATTATGAGAAGGAGATGAAGGGAGGAATGGGGATTAGTACGGGATGGAGGAAATTGTTATTTATACGTAAGCACCTAGAAAATATAAATATGTAGGTACATGCATTATAGAAATCATTCCACTCTAGACCATGTTAGACCATAAAATAAAATGTCTTTAATCTTAATTATTTGGTTGCTTGGTTTGGTTACCTGACTCAAATTACTCAGGCTAACTTGCCTGTATATGGTGTTGTCAATGGCATCAAGCACTCTTAAAATTTCACTTTGTAACCAGTACAGTCCGAAATTAATTTCCAAGTCTGCTCTAGGACGTCCTCTTGATCCCATGTCTGGCTCTCTGTGGTTTCATAGTGACCTGAGACCTCATGAACCCAAAGTCCTAACCATGGTGTTGATTTCGACTTTCGCCCCCAAATTTCGATTGTTGGATTCAAGTAATTGGTCGTCATTCATTTTGTGGGTTTGGTTACACCTATAGCTGATGAATGGTGAGGTTCGTAATGTCCAGTTTTATTATCCGGGATTTTTTTGTGGTTCCGCAATGATTGCACTATTCCAGTCTAAATTTCTTTTTCAATTCAATTCTACGGTTTCAAACCACCGTAGCCCAGCAGCCAGAGAACACTTTGGCATAGAATGCATCAATCCGGACTGAACTTCCGTCAATGTTGGCGAATTTGGACAGGATTTATTCGTCTATGTAGGTGTACCTATATTTTTTTGATCTCTTGGATTATATTATTGGTGTTTAATGAACTTCATGAGGAAATTTTTTAGGGATTGACTTGCTTCAACGACGCTTTCCTCGAGTGACTGAAGAGGATCAAATCTCGCCTAACAGGTTGACTTTGTGATACATTTCTTCCAACTCTGTGCCAGGTCTCTTTTGTGTCTCAACCTAACAGGAATCGAGAATAAACCGGAACTGGTTTTCAAAGATCTCAAATGGGTTACCAACCTGGTACCAATCCATGCACTTTAAAGCTTAAGAACTACCGGTTACCAGTTTTTTTTTTTCAATTCACCGTTGGTTATTTTTTAATGACTTGTTAGTAATTAATTGGGATGATTGTGATTTCAATGATCTGATTCTACTGATTTAGGCCTTGCTTCTGGATATGCCTATATTTAGATATGGATATGCCTATATGCCTTATATTATGTACTTATCTTCAAGTCAATTCACGTAGAGACTTTGCATGCATGCATTTCTTTTGCTATACTTACCAACAAATAAAGTCGCAGATTTCGACGCCGTTTCAGGGAAACCGAAATACAGAAAAATGAACTTAGTGGACTTTGGTTATGCAGCACAGTGGTGGTTTTTGAGGTGGAGGAACTTTTGCTTTCTGTTTGAACAAACCAAAATACGGGTTGTTTTGTTTTTTTCAGAATGTGAAATATTCAACGTTCAATGATTTCACTGTCCAAACTCTTTAGACTTGAATAAGTGTGAAAAAGCAACCCCATGAACGTCTGCAGTTCATTTGGACAAGCTAACTAATGTTAGTAATGTTATTGTTATTATTTTTTTTTTTTTTTATGATTAATAGAATATCATGATGGCTCATAGGATTAAAGGCTTTTCAAACACTAAAACTATAAATAGATTAAACAGCCTGATTTCCTGGAGTTCCGGTTTATTCTCGATTCCTGTTAGGTTGAGACACAAAAGAGACCTGGCACAGAGTTGGAAGAAATGTATCACAAAGTCAACCTCAACCTGTTAGGCGAGTTCAACAAGTAAACACTTACATATACAAATACACATATCAGCAAATAGGAACATATGTGGAGCTACGCTGTTGTTTTCAGAATGTGAAATATTCAACGTTCAATGATTTCACTGTCCAAACTCTTTAGACTTGAAAAAGTGTGAAAAAGCAACCCTTTGAACGTCTGCAGTTCGTTTGGACAAGCTAACTAATGTTATTGTTATTTTTTTTTATGATTAATGGAATATCATGATGGTTCATAGGATTAAAGGCTTTTCAAACACTAAAACTATAAATATGTAGATTAAACAGCCTGATTTCCTGAAATAACAACCTTGATTTCCTATTGGTACATTTCACAGATGTCAACAGTGGACTCAACGCCACGTCAGTTGTCATAGGTTCCGGCCGTCAAGTACTCATAGAAGTGTGTCACTCATTATTATTGTACTCCAACTTCCGTTCATGCAACACGTTGTGGATATTTGCGATGATTGTCACCTATGTTTCGTCAGTAGTAATTGTCCTGATTGATAAGATTTGGTATCTGATCACCAAGGTCGTCAGAGTATCTGTGGTCACTTTACTTACAGAACCTATGACAACTGACGTGGCGTTGAGTCCACTGTTGACATCTGTGAAATATAGATACCAATAGAAAATCTGTGAAATGTACCAATAGGTTGTTATTCCAGGAAATCAGGCTGTTTAATCTATTTAGTTTTAGGGTTTGAAAAGCCTTTGATCCTATGAGCCATCATGATATTCCATTAATCATAAAAAATAACAATAACATTAGTTAGCTTGTCCAAATGAACTGCAGACGTTCATAGGGTTGCTTTTTCACACTTTTTCAAGTCTAAAGAGTTTGGACAGTGAAATCATTGAACGTTGAATATTTCACATTCTGAAAACAACAAAACAACCCGTATTTTGGTTTGTTCAAACAGAAAGCAAAAGTTCCTCCACCTCAAAAACCACCACTGACAAAACAACCCGTATTTTGGTTTGTTCAAACAGAAAGCAAAAGTTCCTCCACCTCAAAAACCACCACTGAGCTGCATAACCAAAGTCCGCTAAGTTCATTTTACTGTATTTTCGGTTTCCGGTTTCCCTGAAACGGCGTCGAAATCTGCAACTTTATTTGTTGGTAAACTAATTAGACTTTGAATAAAATCATCAGAGTGAGGAACAGCAATGCGGGCTTGATGTATGTAATTAGCAGATTCGGGCTAATATACGCCCCTATTTTATTTGACACAGTTTAGGTACGGCATGTGATATTTACATTGATATTGATAGGAACAATACTCGAGAGACTCTATTCAATTTTCTTCGGTAAATTTCGTATTGTCAGGTCGTAATCTGATAAAAGTCAGTGCGGTGTAAGATATGTATTCTTGAAATGCCATTGTTATCGGGAGTGATGAAAGGACACCCTATAACTATAACCCTTATTATCATTGTAGCTTGTAACATTGATATTGAAGTGCAAAGTTTCTATAAAATATTACAAAACAGTGATTTACAATCCATTACCATTTTTAAATCCACTCCTTTTTAACCTACTGATTTTCAATTACCTATAGGTATAATAAAATTAGTTTATGCACATCTAATACCAATATGACTAACTGGTAACTTAATACTACGTTACGTACAGACCATGGGCTAAAAATCACTTTTTTGACATCAGGGGATCCCAAAACGGATATTTCCAACCATTTCCCGATTTTGAAAATTTGGACCGATTGCAATACTTTCATTACTAGTATAGCTCGCTATACTGTAGTATTAGAAAGTAAAAATAAGTAGGTGATTGATTTGGTTATAAAAGCTCTTCTCTGGTTTCATCCTATCAAGCTCAACTAGGAACGCAACAAATTCAACCTCAAGTTGAAAGTGAATCTGTTGTTCATGGAGCTAAAACGATTCTCTTAGTCATCTGTGTATCAGGTAACCACAACGGTGATTGGCATTTATTAGTGTATGATTCAATTCATTTCCACCACCCAGAACCGCTATTACTTCCCATTGCCGATTTCAAACCTTCTTTTCTAATCTGAACAGGTCTGACTTTGGTGTCTCAATTTCCTTTCTGTATTCACCAAAGTAAACGTAACAAATCCGTGAAGATGTTCTGGTTAACCACAGCTCAAGAAGAGCTTCAAGACAACACATTACACACTTGTACTATCCTCTAATTCCTACGTGTAAATGGATTAACCTTTCAAATTGAATGTCGTCTCCGGTTTTTGTGAATGTTTTAATTATCTGCTCACTTTCTCAATTCCTTGACGATCATGTAAGATACCACATTGAAAGTTATTTTCAGAACTTATTGGTGGCGCTATTTGTTCCCGAAGAATAGCGTTACGCAAGAAACCATAATATTGTCGATTATGTTGATGGTACTCTGGTGTACGGTTTCTCCTTAACCTCGCTGTACCTATACATAGTAATATTCTTTTCTAATATTATCTTCGCTTAAGCTTTTTACAATCGAGATATTAGAAGAACTTTTGTAATCCATGTATTTTTTTGTTTTACCAACATAAATCTTGATTAATTCTGGTTAGCTTTTTGCTCCGAAACCAAGAACTTTACAACGGTCAGGTGAAATGGATACCACGAACTTTTACCATCATCTTAATCCTATCAGTTTTCATGAGTTCCACCTCTATTCCAATTTTTGTGTCTAGACCATTACTACTGTTCATGTTTAGCAATTGGTACCTCACAAACACTAAAACCATAATCGTAATTAAAATGAATTTTTCACTTCCATCTCATGATCCTGTACCCGATCAAATCAATCTTAATTCGCTAGCACCCTGTGCTTAACATTGAAAGTTGAGGTAAACATTTGGGGTCACCTATAAACACGGATCGGTTTATAGCCTTGTGCATAGAGAACTACTTTACAATGGTCTTCATCTATTGGATGGTGAAGTTGCTATTTTATGTAATGAGTAATTTTTAAACACTATTATTATCCGAAGAGGTAGGATTCTTCATGATGCAATGGGAGAAGCACGGGTCGTTGAGAGCTTTAATTGTTCCGCTGTGAGGTTCTCCGAAATTGAATTCTATGAACGAGTTGGTTCCCAGGTGTGAGAATTCCCCCTGCTAGAAGCTGTACTGGTAGAAGTTAGGAGTCATATATTATGCACAACTGTAGTCATGAGCTCATGAGCAATGAAGCATTCATCACAGCACACAATGGGTTAAGGACTTTTGGAAATTAACACACGTGCTTAAGCTGTGTCCACACATAGTCGATCCACATCGATATAGGTATATCGACTGAAACCGTCCACACTGCTCGACAGCATAGATTTACCTCGTCGATAGAGAAAAGCAATGCCTCATTTTTCCTTAGAAAATAGTGTTATATGAAAAGTAGTCAGCTAGTAAGAGCATCATGTCCAAAGGATTTGTGTGGCAAATTAGGAGTCGAACCCTGCTGATCGATGTAGGATAACACCACTACTGTTCATATTCCCCCATATTCCTGCATGCCTATAGGAAGCGGTATCAGCATTCCTGTCATCTATGGAAACTGGAAAGCCAAATGCCTCGTTATTTTGTGTGCTACACGGCTATGGCTTATCAGAGCGAAAAAAGCAACCACCTATCTACCCATAATGTACCTTGCAGGTTTACTCATGGAAATTACACGTTACATATCTCTCTCTCATTTAAAAAGCATTACAATTAGGTAGGTGACAGAAAGTTTTTTTCAATATTTGGTTACCCGTTACCCTATACCCAAAGCAGGGTCGCTTTTACCTGATTGTACTGAGTGTTTGTGAGTATGTTTGTCTGTTTCTTGTCAGCAGTCTACAGTGAACTCCCCTTGTCGAACACCGAAAATCCTTGGGAAAAAGACCTAAAATAGATGATAAATAGCTGTTAGTAAATACCAAAAATACTTTACACGAGAATGTTTACAATTTACCACAGAGAGTAAGTCAAAATCATATATAGGTTCTTCAGGGATCTCACTGACGTGAATAAGTGAATATGTAGGTATACGTATTTTTCGGAATGAAGCGTACAATTTATGAGAAAATTACGTTGGGAAACTTCAAAGTATAGTAGTTAGAAACGGCTTTTCGACGTCGCACAATAGCCTCCTGAAAACGTTCCTTAGGGCTGAAAAAAAAATCTATCCCTGTGAGATAAAAACTGCCGAGTTGGCGATTTTCATTTTTTGTTAGCTGCAAAAGCGGCGGTACACCCTTTCCATTAAAGCTATACATACCTGTTTAATTATTTTTTTAGTCTATCTAGTGCATTTCCCCCTATCCTTTTCCTATAATTGTGATTTTGTAATATCGTTTATCAGTACCTAGCTGGGTAGCTGGGTACGTGCGGTGAGGGTGAGAGGAAGAGTGGTACGAGTGGTAGGAACATAAATGCCGAGGATTCTGAGTTTATGTACTTGGGTAGGTATTTTTTCTGGTTGTTCTCTAAAGATTGGACTAGACATAATCAGTAAGCAATACAAAATCAAGTTATCAAAATAGGATCAACTGCTGAAATCCGAGAACCAAAACTTGCAAGATCAGTTAGCCCCAAGTCCAATGTTAGCCTTGCTCTGGATTTGATTGATGTCTGTCTCATGGACTATCGCGACTTTTATCGCTTCAAGCAATTTGTGCAAGAGGAACTTTAACAAATTATTTTGTAACAGTAAATTTGTTCAGTGACTTGATAATTCGAGAATCGTGGAGGACCCAGGAATTCTTCGATACTTTGGGATAATACCACGGTAGGGCTGTCCCAAATTCCTAGTAAGGTAGTGAGTTCACATTTTTATATCCTGTTTGGGCTCTATTCAATTTTCTTCGGTAAATTTCGTATTGTCAGGTCGTAATCTGATAAAAGTCAGTGCGGTGTAAGATATGTATTCTTGAAATTCCGTTGTTATCGGGAGTGATGAAAGGACACCCTAAAACCCTTATTATCATTGTAGCTTGTAACATTGATGTTGAAGTGCAAAGTTTCTATAAAATATTACAAAACAGTGATTTACAACCCATTACCATTTTTAAATCCACTCCTTTTTAACCTACTGATTTTCAATTAGGTAGGTATGTATAATAAAATTATTCTATGCACATCTACCAGTATGGCTAACTGGTAACTTAAATAATGGTGTCTCAATTTCCTTTCTGTATTCACCAAAGTAAACGTAACAAATCCGTGAAGATGTTCTGGTTAACCACAGCTCAAGAAGAGCTTCAAGACAACACATTACACACTTGTACTATCCTCTAATTCCTGCGTGTAAATGGATTAACCTTTCAAATTGAATGTCGTCTCCGGTTTTTGTGAATGTTTTAATTATCTGCTCACTTTCTCAATTCCTTGACGATCATGTAAGATACCACATTGAAAGTTATTTTCAGAACTTATTGGTGGCGCTATTTGTTCCCGAAGAATAGCGTTACGCAAGAAACCATAATATTGTCGATTATGTTGATGGTACTCTGGTGTACGGTTTCTCCTTAACCTCGCTGTACCTATACATAGTAATATTCTTTTCGAATATTATCTTCGCTTAAGCTTTTTACAATCGAGATATTAGAAGAACTTTTATTAAAGGTTGCATTATGAAAGGAAAGGCGGGGGAGAGAGAGAGGAAGGGGGAGATTGAGGGAGGGAAAGGAATGCATAGTGAAAGAGTAGGAAAGGGAGTAAAAGAAAGAGAAAGAGAGGAAAAGGGATTAAGAGAGCGAGAGAGAGAGAGGGATAGAGAGTATGGAGACCAACTTGAAGAGAGAGGGAGAGAGAAAGAGAGGGAAAGGGATGGAGATTGAGAAAAAGAGGATAGAAGGGAGAGAAAAGGGAGAGAGAGCTAAAAGGATTCTCTTAGTCATCTGTGTATCAGGTAACCACAACGGTGATTGGCATTTATTAGTGTATGATTCAATTCATTTCCACCCAGAACCGCTATTACTTCCCATTGCCGATTTCAAACCTTCTTTTCTAATCTGAACAGGTCTGACTTTGGTGTCTCAAAGGTGTTCCGATGCAACTCAACGCTCTTGCAATCTGATAACACAACTCTAACACGCATATTAGACTAAGGTAAATGCATGTTCGATTCGATTTACATTGAATTACTTTTTGTATATGATTCAATGAGTGAGGGGAATGATTCATAAATGTATAAGTAAAAATGTAGATTGTTTCGTATATGATTAAGATTTTAAAGGTGATGGGTATTTTATTAAGAAAATTTTGACTTTTATGGGAACTCAATTTTGGATAAGATGCTCATAAAGACCGACGGAATAGTAATGTTGTTGTTAGTTTGAGAAGATGTTTCGAGATTTTCAAACGTCTGATAAGTTCAAAGCAAAGAGACTACTCCTACCGTGATGTGTTAAATGTAATACAACACTTTATCTTCCTGATTGGGAATGTATTGAAATTTGAACTTATTTAAATCCAAATCGAAATAAACTTACAAAGAAAATCACTAAAAGTTAAAAGCTCAGAATATCTGTTTGTACTCACCGAAGAACAGTTATTCTGAGAGATTGCAAATATTTTGACCATTCTCAGATTGAACTTTTTTGCAACTTGAAAATACCAAATGAAAGAGAGAAGGTTAACGTATAAGGTTTGTATTATTTGAATAAGTTGGGAGATATGTATGTAACATGCGATTTTTTAAGACTGAAATAATTGACCCGTATTAAATATCAAGTTAGAAGAAACCTATTCTGTCTTTAAGTTCAAGAGTTTTTGAAGAAAATATAGGTACCAAACAAATCAAGTTAACAATTAAGCGATTTAACACTTTGCGAATTTCGCAGATTTCTCTTTCAAAATGTAGATAATACTTACCTACCTAATATTCAAATAAAATCTCCGAGTGTCATTTAGCGGAAAGACTACAATTTATTGTAATTTCAAGAGAATGATTTAAGATCTCTGATATCAGGTTAATACTTGGAACCACCATCCAACACTATGGTGAATTTGGAATCTCTAGAAAATGTCGTGGTGGTCATTTATAATTCTGCATGACCCCTTGGTCGGATAGTTGCGGATCTTCAAGGGTATCCAGTATCCACTTTTTATTTCGAAGTTCAAAGTGTCATCTTCTTTTATTTACGAGGGGTATCCAGTATCCACTTTTGATTTTGAAGTTCAAAGTGTCTTCTTCTTTTATTTACGAGTTGATTTGAATCAATATTTATATTCAGACATTCATCATGCATGAATATAAAGTTATAATAATAATTATCGAATACTTAATTGCAGTTAATATTGCAGTTGCTTTTAATCTAAAAAGTAGAATGTCATATCTATACTGCATTTGCTGCACTGAGAAGCGAGCATAAATTTTAAGCTTCCTTAAAAAAGCTTGCGGATTAGTCACAGTTTACTTGATCTTTCTCTTCGCTATATTTTCATCTTTGAGTAAAAAGCTCATCTTGATTGTAACATACATTCTCTTTACAGCAAATTCTAATACTAGTACCTACATATAATTCCTACGTAGGTACAAGTAAGGAGATATAGGTACTTACAGATATTATATCTGTCATCTACTCCCTCATTATTCCCTACTTATCTTCCTCCCTCACCTCTTCCTCCGTTTTTCCTCTTCAAAACTATCTTGCTTTTCTCCTGTCACTTGCACGGGTTTCGCTCTATTTATTATTGTTGCTATAATATTTTTTACTGTAGCTATATTTATTATATTCTTTGCTTTCGATAGCAGAAAGAAGTTAGCAACGGATGAGGTACCTATAGGTCGATATTTTCTTATTCCCTACCTACTCTACCATTTACGATAAGATATAAAACGTATGCCAATTAAAACACTCACTCTTACCTATAACCAAGCTATTGTAAATGAATTTTGAATTATTCAACAGACTACACATTTCTGTGAAAATTTTGTTGTGTAATCTTGCGGATTAGTTACAGTTTACTTGCTCTTTCTCTTCGCTATATTTTCATCTTTGAGTAAAAAGCTCACCTTGATTGTAACATTCTCTCTACAGCAAATTCTAATACTAGTACCTACATATAATTCCTACGTAGGTACAAGTAAGGAGATATAGGTACTTACAGATATTATATCTGTCATCTACTCCCTCATTATTCCCTACTTATCTTCCTCCCTCACCTCTTCCTCCGTTTTTCCTCTTCAAAACTATCTTGCTTTTCTCCTGTCACTTGCACGGGTTTCGCTCTATTTATTATTGTTGCTATAATATTTTTTACTGTAGCTATATTTATTATATTCTTTGCTTTCGATAGCAGAAGGAAGTTAACAACTTGGATCTCTTCTATCGAAACCAGAAAGTTTCATCTTTATTGATGATGGTTATATCCATGTTTCATTTCCAATTTATCATCTCTACTTTACAACCAATCTTGCAGTGTTGTTTTCCGTTAGTATTTTCAATAGTGACTTTGTTGTCATGAAACATTTCTGTGAAAATTTTGTTGTGTAATCTTGCGGATTAGTCACAGTTTACTTGATCTTTCTCTTCGCTATATTTTCATCTTTGAGTGAAAAGCTCATCTTGATTGTAACATACATTCTCGGTACAGCAAATTCTAATACTAGTACCTACATATAATTCCTACGTAGGTACAAGTAAGGAGATATAGGTACTTACAGATATTATATCTGTCATCTACTCCCTCATTATTCCCTACTTATCTTCCTCCCTCACCTCTTCCTCCGTTTTTCCTCTTCAAAACTATCTTGCTTTTCTCCTGTCACTTGCACGGGTTTCGCTCTATTTATTATTGTTGCTATAATATTTTTTACTGTAGCTATATTTATTATATTCTTTGCTTTCGATAGCAGAAGGAAGTTAACAACTTGGATCTCTTCTATCGAAACCAGAAAGTTTCATCTTTATTGATGATGGTTATATCCATGTTTCATTTCCAATTTATCATCTCTACTTTACAACCAATCTGGCAGTGTTGTTCTCCGTTGGTATTTTCAATAGGTAGTGACTTTGTTGTCATGAACTGTCATGATCATGATTCATGACTTGGGAAAAATAAATTTTGTTTTCAGACCAAAAACTTTTAGGTAGGTACTAGAAAGAAATCATTTCCCGTCTGTAGTGATATTTCCTTACCCCTGTGTGCGCTATTCCCTCGAAACAAGTAGACTTTATCATCTGACCCTCCAAATAATAGAAAAGTATCAACTTTCCCGTCTGTAGTGATATTTCCTTACCCCTGTGTGCGCTATTCCCTCGAAACAAGTAGACTTTATCATCTGACCCTCCAAATAATAGGAAAAAAGGTATCAACTTTTTCAAAATTTCCATCTGAATAGTTACCCTATCTACATACCTATTCTCTGTCTACTTTGGGTAAAGATTGCATCTCATTGTGAAGACAAAGTTCACAAAAAACTGTCATAAAGTTACTCGGCTTGCGGATTAGTCACAGTTTACTTGATCTTTCTCTTCGCTATATTTTCATCTTTGAGTAAAAAGCTCATCTTGATTGTAACATACATACATTCTCTTTACAGCAAATTCTAATACTAGTACCTACATATAATTCCTGCGTAGGTACAAGTAAGGAGATATAGGTACTTACAGATATTATATCTGTCATCTACTCCCTCATTATTCCCTACTTATCTTCCTCCCTCACCTCTTCCTCCGTTTTTCCTCGATAAATCAATATGATTCTTTCTTTTCTTTACAGACCAATATCTGGTTACGTTGGTTTTACGTGATTTACAATTCGCCATCAGACTAAATGCCAAGGATTTTTCTTTATACTTGTCTGGCATCTTTTTTTTTTTTTAATTGTTTAAAAATCTTGTTCCGATCACAATGTTTCTTGTTATTTAACATCTTTTTTTTTAATTTATTTGATCATTGTTGCATTTTGTTGGTACATAATGGTTAGCTTCTGCACCCAGTTGTATTAACTTTACCTTATTTCAAGTTAATACTCTTTATCATTCAACGTTACCTACATACTTTTAAAACTTCAATTTTTGAAAACACATCCTACTCTAAGTACGAAGTTTAGTATTTCAAACAAATTTTGGGGGGCTCCTAGTTTTTTTCTCATTATATTTGAGACATGAACACCTAATTTACTGACTTTCCTCTGATATAGTGATTTAACAATCTCATTCTTTTCGTATACCTAGTCAGTAGATAGGTATACCCGAAAGCAATAAACCTGAGGTGCCTTACCACTCAGAACTTTCCACCTCAATAATCCATCAAGGAGTTCATTATTATGCATTTTAATGGCTTCCAAGTGCTCACCTAGGTATGTCCTTCTGGCATAAGTCATTAGGGTTGCCTTCTGGTTAATGGCACTTGAAAATGTTACTTTTGACAAAACTGTCAGGGGTGCCTTACCACTCAGAACTTTCCACCTCAATAATCCATCAAGGAGTTCATTATTATGCATTTTAATGGCTTCCAAGTGCTCACCTATGTCCTTCTGGCATAAGTCATTAGGGCTGCCTTCTGGTTAATGGCACTTGAAAATGTTACTTTTGACAAAACTGTCAGGACCCTTATGCTTTCTTATCAATTATTGCTTGCCACTCCATCAACACTTGACACCGTAATGTGGAAACTTTCCCAGGTCAGAAGGGGGAAAACTGACGAAAGTTCTCAAGCAGTTCATGCCGATAGATAATAAACTTCAGGTCAAAAAGTTTTGACTAACAAATTTTCCACCTCATATTATAGTTGGAACACTTGTTTCCCAAACTAGGAGCTAGGAATGGAAGTTCTTATTTGAGGGAAAAATTGTATGTCTTCGTGTAACACCAAAATTTTCCCTTCAGTTTTCTACATAATTTGCAGGAATAGAATGTTGGAAAGTGGATAAAAATGTCGACTGTACCAATAGTATATCTGATAAAAATTGTGATCTTCAATCCCCCCAAGAAAAAGAGCTAGATAATTATTAAGAACATCATTTGGAAATATGAGGCCAAAGAGATTTTCCTGTACAGTCCATACGGAAGAAGGACCTAGATAATAGTTCTGTATAAATGTCCACCTTTCATCTTCATCCCATATCTAATCTTTCCTCCCACGCCTACCACTCCCCCTTTTCTCCATCTGACGAAGATGAAACTGTCTCAAAGAAAATCAAAGCAATTTTGCAACGTGTAATTACTACTCGACAACAAGTTTCGTATCAAAAAGCACATAAGAGCATGGCAGGCCTCGTATTTATGGTGTTAGGGCCTGTGCGTTACTTCTTGAAAAAAGGTTCCTCTGAAAGAATTGAAGATCCGATCGGCAAATAATCTAATCTTCTTTTATCCTGAAAATTATTTTAGGTACCAACGATCAGGAAGAGGAAAGCTCACCAAGGAAAAATTAGTGTTCTTGTCCCTCTTTGAGAACTAAGAACGCATAGGTCACAAGTCGTGTTAAAGGTGACATAAATTCGACCCTGTTTCAGAGGACTTCCTCCTCTGGACTTTGATGTATTCAAATTTCTAATTTTCCACTTTTGTGGCATCTTACAATTTTCAACAAACCTCATTTGCTAACCTACGTACGAGGCTGCTTCTTGTACGAAAAGTTTTCATCTAGTCAAAGATGGGGAAAATTTTGCTCCCGTCTACCTTTCTTTGAACATGTTGGAAAATTGCTCTCAGTCATTATTATTGGTATGCTTTATGCTGACTTTCGTTTCAAACAATCTCTGTTTTCAACATTGCCATTATATGATTACTTATTAACATTTTGTTTGAAGTCGATACCCGTATTTACGTATATACTGAGGGGGACCTAGTTATTATGTATAGGTAACACACATTCCAATATTATTACAACTGGAAAACTTCCTTCACGTGGAACTTTCTGTTTTCTGCTCTTACCTTATTACTCATTACCCGCATGCATACTTAAATAAATATACATATCTTCTTGCTTCTGAAACTAACACACATTCTAATATTATTACAACTGGAAAACTTCCTTCACGTGGAACTTTCTGTTTTCTGCTCTTACCTTATTACTCATTACCTGCATGCTTACTTAAATAAATACATATCTTCTTCCTTCTTCGTTCTGAAACTCTAGTGAGTCTAGTGTCTTGAGTACGAATTTTGCTGGGCGGCTTAGAATATCAGAAGATCCTCTTCTGCGGTAACACACATTCTAATATTATTACAACTGGAAAACTTCCTTCACGTGGAACTTTCTGTTTTCTGCTCTTACCTTATTACTCATTACCTAACATGCATACTTAAATACATATCTTCTTCCTTCTTCGTTTTGAAACTCTAGTGTCTTGAGTACGAATTTTGCTGGGCGGCTTAGAATATCAGAAGATCCTCTTCTGCGGATTTCGCCTCTTGTTAGAAATGTAAAGTCTTTAAACTCTCTCAACTTCTTCATATTTAAATTTGCCATCTCGATACATGCCATTACTGTCTCTTCAGTATGGTGTGCTACCGGCATTGTAAATAGTAAAAAAAAAAAAATGTCACACAAGAGTGTGTTTTTTCCTCAAACGAACACACGAAGTACATATTATCGTTTTTCGTTTTGTCTATAGGACATAGAATGTTGTGATGAGGAGGAATTCAAGAAGAGAGTATAGAATGACATCACGTGAATTGAAACAATACCAGTCTGACATGTCACAGGGGTGACAGATTACTGCTGATGCTGGTTATAATACATATCTGGCAGAACATATATGTAGGCCGAAGATTTTAGAATAGAATAAACCTTATTTTTACCAAGGACACTTGGTACTGAAAAAATCCTATATCCCATAGTCGATGGAATTTTGTTGAATACCACATATTATGTCCTTTTGGCTCTCGAGAGTGATTTTTACTTCTTTTTTTTCGGTCAGTCTTTTTTAAACCAAGAAAGTATATTTGGGATTGCCCTAGACAACCTATACAATGCGACTTGCTATGACTAAAGCACTGAACTGGATTCCAGAAGCCATGCAATACTGCTATTCCGATAAGAACGATTGAGCCAATAATTCCTCACCTAATAAATTATCCCAACACATACGATTAGAGAACACTTGGTGCATATTTCCTCAAACTGTTTTACATGTTGAGCGGGAAGCCTACCCTCACGTCTTGCTTCAGATAATTTATATGATTTCTCATTCTGTGAAACTCTTTTTCCTGCTAGTATTACCTACCTACCTACCTACTTTAAAATAATAGGTAGCAATACGTTTTTTAAACTTTTGAAAAAAGGAATATAAACATAAAGAAATGTTTTCTTAGAGGGGAAACATCTTCGTGTACGAGTAACAATCACATTTCTTCCCTTCTTGTTTTGCTTTCTCTGGAAATATGTTTTGTTCACCGTTCCCAAGGTCTTTCTTGATTGTGTACCTATGCCCATCTAGATTTGGATATTATGCATCTTGGAAATTCATAATAAGTAGGTAGATCATGCAATAAAATTATCATAACGTCACTTCTAAAGCTGTGATAACGTGCATTTATGAGGAGTATATATTGAGCAGTAAACTGGAACACTCTGATAAAACCGATAGCCAGATGGTACCGGCCTTCTTGTGCAGGCAAAAATGCTGACGAAGAAGAAAAGGGAACTAAATTTATACCGATGCTGTCATCATTAGGAAATGAAATTACTCATATTTGTTTTTCTCTTGTAAGTTAGCTCGGAAGTTTGGCATGATTGCAAAGCACCCGTTGAAAGATGTTTCCGCAATTATCATTCCTGTTGTAAATGTTGGACACAATCGCTGATAAAACCGAGAGCCAGATGGTACCGGCCTTCTTGTGCAGGCAAAAATGCTGACGAAGAAGAAAAGGGAACTAAATTTACACCGATGCTGTCATCACCATGCAATAAAATTATCATAACGTCACTTCTAAAGCTGTGATAACGTGCATTTATGAGGAGTATATGTTGAGCAGTAAACTGGAACACGCTGATAAAACCGAGAGCCAGATGGTACCGGCCTTCTTGTGCAGGCAAAAATGCTGACGAAGAAGAAAAGGGAACTAAATTTACACCAATGCTGTCATCACTAGAAAATGAAATTACTCATATTTTTTTTCTCTTGTAAGTTAGCTCGGAAGTTTGGCATGATTGCAAAGCACTTCATCATTAGGAAATGAAATTACTCATATTTGTTTTTCTCTTGTAAGTTAGCTCGGAAGTTTGGCATGATTGCAAAGCACCCGTTGAAGGATGTTTCCGCAATTATCATTCCTGTTGTAAATGTTGGACACAACCACATGGTCGTAAATAGGGGAAGACGTAATTTTCATAGAACTTTATTGACGATTCAAACATGTAAATGAAATTGATATTGCTATAGGTGTACTTTTAGATAAAACTATAAAACTTCTTTGAGCTTCCAAGTTTCTTCTCAGTAGCATCTAATGCTAATACTCATCTACTTACACACGAAATTACCTGATTGCATATGGTCGATTTACTGAGCTACGCTACACAAGGGAGATTTGCTCAAAGTACTAATCCAGTGTGCAAAAAGAACTGGAAGCATACAATATTTACTTTGTCAGAAGCTTGAAAGATTCTCTATGGTTGTGGTTCCGTATCGACACTCCTTGAGTGCATTATTCAGCAAATCCTCCTCTCTTTGGAGTCTTTGGTCCAGTATACTTGTTCTGGTATAAGATATGCCAGGAGATATACTCCTTGAGTGCATTATTCAGCAAATCCTCCTCTCTTTGGAGTCTTTGGTCCAGTATACTTGTTCTGGTATAAGATATGCCAGGAGACTTGAGTGCATTATTCAGCAAATCCTCCTCTCTTTGGAGTCTTTGGTCCAGTATACTTGTTCTGGTATAAGATATGCCAGGAGATATGAACCCATGTTCCCACGTTCGGAGCTGCAGCCACTAGATCTCAACTAGAACGAAATAATCTAATTGGCAGGTGTAGACTCCCACGTTCGGAGCTGCAGCCACTAGATCTCAACTAGAACGAAATAATCTAATTGGCAGGTGTAGACTGTAGAATTGTAGACATGTAGGTATCAGGAGAAGTAGAGTACTCGTATCTCGCGCAGACAGAATATTGGGATTATAATGTCCCAAGCTGCAAACCCCACGTTCGGAGCTGCAGCCACTAGATCTCAACTAGAACGAAATAATCTAATTGGCAGGTGTAGACTGTAGAATTGTAGACATGTAGTCAGGAGAAGTAGAGTACTCGTATCTCGCGCAGACAGAATATTGGGATTATAATGTCCCAAGCTGCAAATTCTTCTCTAGCTTTTGCTATCAGTCTTATCTTCAGCTTTAATGCGTTTTCCTTTGAATCTACATGATTTAGCACTTAGGTTTTTTAACATTTTAATCTATTTCGTACTTAGTTTATAAATATTAAACATGGTTTCGCTGTTTTCTCTCTATTAGGAAGAGTATTAGAAATTAGAACCATGTTGAGTCACTAAACAAAGCAAGCTCAGAACTAATGTTATCATTAACTTCTTTCGCTGTTTTCTCTCTATTAGGAAGAGTATTAGAAATTAGAACCATGCTGAGTCACTAAACAAAGCAAGCTCAGAACTAATGTTATCATTAACTTCTAAAAACCTTCCAGTTTGAACTCCTGATTTTGAACACCAATCGATCATTATGGAGTGCTGGAAACATAACAAATATGTTTAAATCAGTTTCAAATTTTGGTACAAAGTAGGTAATTTACGGAATATTTGTTATTCACGTACTTAGGGAGACAAAATATTCGTCAATGAAACAAGTGAAAGAAATGGGCAAATTTTGTGCTGTCCTTCAGTCATGTGGAATATCAGACGATTAAGATTGAATATTGACTCTCTTAAGGCACCTAACTCTTCCAAGTTTTATACCTGATGTGTCCATGCCAGTGGAGCGAACATAATTAAACCTGGGAAAGTACGTGTACAACAAACATAACACAATTAGTTACATAAATATGTGTTTAGCTAATTTTTGGCCAAAAGTGATTCATTGATCATAACGGTTTATATTGTTCATTTCTTCAAAGTCCATAAATCATAGAATATGGTAGTAGTGTCCTGTGGATCTGAAGGTCATTGGTTCACCGCCCGGTGGGACAGATCTTTGAGATTGGCAACGTGAGTGAAGTCCTAACGAATTAAAATGTTAAGTAGGATGTTGCAGCGCTTGCAAAATTTCATGCATTGCAACACAAGAGGCTCAATAAACCCTGAAAGCAAATCCAAATACAGTATCTATCTGTTTGTTGATAAAATTATAAATATAAAAAGATTGATGTTACTCCTGCTGTGTTCACATTCACATACATCAGCCAGCTGAAGATGAAGTTGATACGAAAGAAAATAAATTTTGCCGTCGATAATTTGGATATGTCACAGCACAAGTAGTTTTCTTACATTGCTAAAGGAAGAACTTCAAATAGGAATTCTTTGGACGGAGCGTACCTTGTTGCATCAAATGGATCGATCTGGTATGAGGCCAATCGCTTAATTCTTCAGATAAGATGTCGTCTGAGTTGTTTATTCTAGGTATAATACCCTCAGTTGTGTTTTCGAGACATCATGTATTGTTCATGTAGCTATTTATAGGGTTAGACACCACCTGAGATGATTGTTGGGAATGTTGGGTTTGAAAGAAGTCATTGCGTGGAATCTAATTTTATGTAGGACCAACAATCAATTAGGCTAATTGCTGTCACATTGATCTGGATGAACTATAGTTTGAAGTAATTTATTTCTTTGAAGTAGGTACTTACATAGGTACGTATAGGTACATCTGGTACATATAGGCATTTATTTCTTTAGTCACTTAATGACAGCCTCGTTTATTTTAAATAAATAAAACAATTCTCTCTAATCATTGCTGTCACATTGATCTGGATGAACTATAGTTTGAAGTAATTTATTTCTTTGAAGTAGGTACTTACATAGGTACGTATAGGTACATATAGGCATTTATTTCTTTAGTCACCTAATGATAGCCTCGTTTATTTTAAATAAATAAAACAATTCTCTCTAATATGTAGATACGTATTAAGTATACGTATATCTTCACAGTACCTATACAATTTCAGTTTGTGCTCAGGTAATTAGAAAGAAGAAACTCGACACCTGAAAGCAGTGTTATTAAAATTAACTTACTTTATGAGAGTGATACTTTACAGTGATTTGAAACATTATTATAACTTCATAACACTCTTGGTGTCTGGTTTCTCGTATGAACTGGTTGGCTTTCTTTGTACACATTACACATTGTGGTAATTGATCCGTAAAACAGTACGTTATACCCTACCTGCATTTGGTTAATTAAATTTTATACGTGTGATACTTCATAACACTCTTGGTGTCTGGTTTCTCGTATGAACTGGTTGGCTTTCATTGTACACATTACACATTGTGGTAATTGATCCGTAAAACAGTACGTTATACCCTACCTACATTTGGTTAATTAAATTTTATAGGTACGTGTGATATCAATTGGCATATTGAAACCAATCAAACAAGTTCAAGTGTTTGTTTAAGGAGGAAAAAAGTCGTCCTGTCGAAGTTCATTCACCGTTCACCGTACACCGTATGATTTCAATTTATATAGTATTCAACTCTTTTTTGTTGAGATCATGAGCAAATGGTAGCTTCAAAAAAATATCTTTAACAAGGAATTTTTGACCTTTAGCCTTGATGCAAAATCTAAATATAGTCTTCAAGACGTAGTGAATTACGTGGCCGATCTTTCATGATCCCAGAATCCATCTTGGAGGATCAGTTTCAAACTCGGAATTTTCCCAGATCATGAGTCAAAAAAAAAAAAAAAAAAAAAATCTTTAACAAGGAATTTTTGACCTTTAGCCTTGATGCAAAATCTAAATAAAGTCTTCAAGAAATCAATATGTAGTAAATTACGTGGCTGATCTTTCATAATCCCAGAATCCATCTTGGAGGATCAGTTTGAAACTCAGAATTTTCCTGTAACTTGTGCACATGTCTCTCATTGCTTCAAAATCTTCAAATTACCAGTGGTTTATTCTTTACAATATAATTTATAAGATTGTCAAATCTGAGGTTCCTCTTTTACAATTTGGTTAATTTATCATGCAGAGTCCACGTCCGTTCTGTACCCTTGTGACCCCAAGTTCGAACCCCGCGGTAAGGCATAATGTTTCACCACGGGCGGTCCGCATATCCTCCTATTGATGATTCATTTACACACCAAGGCAGAGGATTGAAACCGAACTGCTGAGGTTCCTCTTTTACAATTTGGTTAATTTATCACGCAGAGTCCACGTCCGTTCTGTACCCTTGTGACCCCAAGTTCGAACCCCGCGGTAAGGCATAATGTTTCACCACGGGCGGTCCGCATATCCTCCTATTGATGATTCATTTACACACCAAGGCAGAGGATTGAAACCGAACTGATCATTGTGTGCAGATTGGAATGCTCCTAGTCTCCTACTAGTGAAAGTTTAGATGAAGATGATTTAGGAGATGAAGATCTGGCACTTAGTATTCCTAATGACTTCTTCCTATCCTTGTGTCTGGTTAATTAATCGGATTTGAAGATTCGTTTGCGGTACCTAATTAGTTATCAGATGGAAGTCATCCAGTACAGATTGGTATTTATGAGAGTTATGGTTTTCATGTCTTTCATATTTCATCCTTTTCTCTTTGGTTAGTGCTCTCTTTGATAAGATCTTCGAGTGCCAATTTCATGATATATCTGAAAATTATGAGAAATGAAATTAAAGTGATCCAAGAATACAACAAAATATTGTAGCGTACTTAATAGAAGAGCAAAGAGGTTTGATCCGATGTCAAAATTTTTCACATTACACAAAATAATGAAAGTATATGAAACATTGTTTTACTGGTATCAATGAATAAGTGCACTTGAGTTTGTTTTGTGTACCTACTTACTAACTGAGACCCATTAGATTGCCATAGTCATGGAATTGGATAACCTGTACAGTTCACGTCAATATTCATATCATTCCTAACTATCTATTTACAAAGCACCGACTACTATTACTAAAAGTACTTACCTCTGTACTTGCATTACAATGACTGCTAAATCTGGATACGTCAGCTGTTGTCTATTGGTTCAAATGACAAGACCATTATTCAGCGCATTCCAAGTTATTTCCTAGTTCCGCGCAAAGTCCTTTCTCCTAGCGGTCTTTTATTTTATAAACAACTTTTGATTTCTAGAGAGAATCATCATCGCTACCTCTTCAAGCACTTTGCACATCGGTCTGTTTGATAAATAATTATGTTAATGATCATATCGGAAAATTTAATTAATTAACTTTTGTTTATTTACCTAGATTGAGTTTTTTTTTTTTTTATTTCCTCTGATACTACCTATGAAATTTTATTTCCTCTGATACTACCTATACACCGCTTAAGACCTTCTTTACTGCGATATCAGAGATTCCCCCCACATAATGTGCTAAGTGCAAATATGAGTATAAGATAGTGATAATGCAATTCTATTCTACGTCTTGAACTCACCATGAATTTACTATTTTTCCTCCCTTGCAATTTCTCCATTTTTCATCCCATATCTTTCTTGTTCCGTGCAGTCCGGGTGTTAATTTTTGCAATATCTGTTTCCTTTGGAACAACAATATTTTTATTTATCTCTAACGTTATTCACATATTTTTCTCTTTGTCTGATGCTCTTTTCAGTACTTTCTTCTCTTGTTTATGCTCATGTTGTGTTCAGGAATTCTCCCTCATGACTCTAAGTGCAGGAGAGATAGCGCAGACATTGAACAAGCTCATCTAGGAGAATAGTAGATACTCGTAGATAAGTTTGCAGAATACCATTACAGGTCTTGGTGATGTATGTATAATTTACTGAATATGTTTTGCAGTAACAAGGATGGTTATCCTGGATCTAATGTAGGTCCATGCTGTGCAAGTGACATCGCTTGGAATATCAGTAACCTGCGCTATCATTTTGCGATGAGTCTGACATCCATTGGCATGTTTGTTTCTTAACTTTCTCTGCCTTTACTCTAATGTGTACGGATATATTCATCGAGCGCGCGATAAATTGGAATACTTTTCTCTGGAATCAAAGTTCACCATTAGAATAAAGTGCCATGAGGTCGAATAAATTAGACCCTACGTGTAGCTTTGCGTGCTTATCAAAAAAGGAAGATTATAGTGTGAAAGTTCACTTGGGAGTTTTCAGTCAAGTCAGTTTTACTGGAATCATTTCCAACAAGCATATTGTTATGTCAGAATAATTGCTCACCTAATCAGATACATGACAAGTGGCATTATGTGGTACCCACGGAGAAGACATATGTAACTTTCGTGACTTCTGTGTCTCGTATTATTATGATTATTACCTTGTGAAACTGCTGACTTTTGCCCCAGAAGTGTTGACGGTAATTATTATTATACTTTGGATTATCACCTGTGACCTCATGTTGATGTCTTGTAGAAATGGTAAGGGTGATTTCAACTTTTACTTACTGAACATATTGCCTGGGATGATGCCCTACTGAAAAGATAACACAAAGTACATCAATATCTTTCAAATTCAGAAGAAGTTCTGATTTGAACGTCAACGCTGAAATGTTTGTATCTTGGCAAACGTCTGATAATATTATTCTTCCCCCTTCCTATCATCATCACAGGAAACTGCTTTAATAAATTCATCTTCCCCATCGTCCGAAGTTTCAATGTTCTCTTCTTCGTCCTCCCTTACCAGATTTTTTTCTCTTTTAAAACTTTTACATCAATCTGTTGAACGTCGATAAAAAATTCCCTTTTAATAAAAGAAGAAGAAAAATCCAAGTAAAAATGGCAAGTATATCTCGTGGTGATGGTGGTTTCTTTTAGGAAAAGTTTTTTCAGTGTGTTTGACGAACTTGGTCTTTTCTATCAGATGTCAGATACCAGTAAAATGTTATTTATGGCATGACGATGTTTTCAACTTGATATGTTTCAAGATATGATTCTGAATCATGACCATAATACACCTTCTGTGTTACCATATTAACAGCTCATATCACAAAGCAAGGTCAGAGCTGGTGATTCATTTGATATATAGAAGAAATTATACGAAGGTGTTGTTTGATTTCTGTTTGGAAATTCCTCCAAACCAGAAGAGCGAGGGATGTCGATGACCTCCAACTTGAAGACTTGTAGAGATAATGGAGTTGTGGTGCCCCAATCGCTTAATTCTTCAGATAAGATGTCGTCTGAGTTGTTTATTCTAGGTATAATACCCTCAGTTGTGTTTTCGAGACATCATGTAGCTATTTATAGGGTTAGACACCACCTGAGATGATTGTTGGGAATGTTGGGTTTGAAAGAAGGCATTGCGTGGAATCTAATTTTATTTAGGACCAACAATCAATTAGGCTTGGAATTTTGGGACTTTAGGGAGCTAGTTTCCATATTCGGAAGTCTTTCTTCTATTGTTGTTATCAATGCATGTATAAATTGATCATTTGATTCAATCGGATTAGGATTTCTTTCTTCTATCTGATTCAAGTATTTTTGTAGCTCATTTTGTCACCCTGTACTATTTAAAGCGAGTATACCTATCAGTATCATGTTATCAACGTATGATAGAGCATTCTTGAACTATCTTTCTTCTATTGTTGTTATCAATGCATGTATAAATTGATCATTTGATTCAATCGGATTAGGATTTCTTTCTTCTATCTGATTCAAGCATTTACGTAGCTCATTTGTCACCCTGTACTATTTAAAGCGAGTATCATTATCATGTTATCAACGTATCATAGAGCATTCTTGAACTTGTGGGTTCTAGTTTCTAGTCATCTTCACCAAGACATAACGCACCGTCATCCTGTGGTAATAGCAGCTTACCAACAAAACAAGACAGCCGCTCTCCTTATTATCGTGTAGTTTACAGCTTTGGCGGCCCAAAAAGTTCTAGCTCTATATCTCTGTAAGATTCTTTTAAATATGTATCATTTTGAAGCTCAATCAGCTCCTTCTGGATGTCTTCTGGCACATCTTCAATGGAAAACCGAAAATTTACAGGAGTAGGAAAAAAAATATATACATATATATATTATTGGACGGCTTCGCGGACCACCAGTTGGGAACCACTGCTCTAATTCATGTATTTTCCTTCGTCCTCTTCTTTTTGGTTAGGAATGGGCTCTTTTTGACGATTATTTTCAGAGTTTTGTTTTTTGTTTCTCATCCCTACGATCTATTCTCTTAATACGGGTATAGGTATAGGTACGTATCAGGTTATTTACAAAAAGGAATTTTAATTGTGTTAAGCATATTTAAATGCTTGTCACAAACATCGTTCCCCGATTATTTCACCTAGATAAATTTCATGACATGACTTGGACTCGAACCACCAACCTCCAGATCCAAAGTCCAACGCGTTAACAACTGCACCACTGAGGTTGGTGTATCAGGTTATTATCAGCTTCCCTTTAGGGATTTTCAGGGATACTTATGGACTCGTTCGTTCACCTGAGATGATTGTTGGGAATGTTGGGTTTGAAAGAAGGCATTGCGTGGAATCTAATTTTATTTAGGACCAACAATCAATTAGGCTAGGAATTTTGGGACTATAAGGAGCTAGTTTCCATATTCGGAAGTCTTCCTTCTATTGTTGTTATCAATGCATGTATAAATTGATCATTTGATTCAATCGGATTAGGATTTCTTTCTTCAATCTGATTCAAGTATTTTTGTAGCTCATTTGTCACCCTGTACTATCATTATCATGTTATCAACGTATGATAGAGCATTCTTGAACTTGTGGGTTCTATTTTCTAGTCATCTTCACCAAGACATAACGCAGCGTCATCCTGTGGTATACTTATGGACTCGTACGTATGTTTGTTTTGAGATCACATTTTTCACCGAGTCTGGGAGTTTGATATGTGTACTTTTGTATCTTTCAATGTAGTGTTCGTGTTGACAATGTATGCTCCCAGCACTATCTGATTAGAGACGGAGCTATTGTTAGTATTGTTACGAGCAGATCTGGCGGTATGTTTGACAAGCATGTCAATGTCCTAGTCTGCTGCAGAATATAGTCCTAATCCTAGCATCCTGGGCTACTGTGTCAATCTTGCTTCTAGCATCCGAGGCTACTTTGAGATTTCCTCATTGACGCATAACTTTTGTTTTGTGACCTTTAAGGGGCTAGAGTAAAGGTGTGAAAATCCACGATATTGACAAGACCATACCAAAACATGAATTCAAATTAGTCCATATGAATTCAAATTAGTCAATATTTGATTTTCTTATCTGGATGGATGACCCTGTAACTTTGGTTAATTTTCTTATTTTCTTTCACTTCCCTAGTTCCTCCTACCCATATTTTCGTTCCAGTTTACTAGTTCCTCTCTTGTTTATGTGTTTGACGAACTTGGTCTTTTCTATCAGATGTCAGATACCAGTAAAATGTTATTAATGAAATGACGATGTTTTCAACTTGATATGCTTCAAGATATGATTCTGAATCATCACCATAATACACCTTCTGTGTTACCATATTAACAGCTCATATCACAAAGCAAGGTCAGAGCTGGTGATTCATTTGATATATAGAAGAAATTATACGAAGGTGTTGTTTGATTTCTGTTTGGAAATTCCTCCAAACCAGAAGAGCGAGGGATGTCGATGACCTCCAACTTGAAGACTTGTAGAGATAATGGAGTTGTGGTGCCCCAATCGCTTATAATGATGTTGCATAAAGCTCCAGAAATATCCTGTACGTATAAGTAGATGTTCGTATATTGAGACTTTTATTATCTCTGCGCACCACCTATTATCTTTTATATCCAAGGTGTTGGTATTTCGAGCATTATGACTTACAAGTTTTATGCTTCGGGTCTCCTACCTGTGTAGTATTTGGGTGCATATGGTATTCAGTAATGCTGTTACATATGATATTCTGCACCCATATTATGTCAAGATTAGCAACTCTAGCAGTGGTTTATACCTACACATTCTTTCTGTTTGGCACTCTTGTAACCCGAAATAATGAATCTAATTGTAGCAAAGTACCGACATTAAACTTCAACGTCCAGTTCTAGTGGGCTAAATGTCAACTGTATGACATAAGATCGTTAAAATAATGGGCTTAATTCAAAATGGCATCGTTATAATAGTTGCTATTATTAATTTAGTTTAATTTTCTTGTCAATTGTTCATCAAAATTATAGATGTACCTAATTAAGTTTGTTGCGATTTTGACCATTACGAGCTGGGCTTTGGTGTCAAGACGATTATCTTGATTTCTTGATGTTCGTTTTGATATTTTACGCTAGAATTTTTAAAATCATACCTACATTTTGACAGTCGCATATTGTATGAATCATTGGTTTTGGAACATCTTACTTGTACCTTTATAAACAAGACCCGAATGATCTTGGATCTGCTGTTTGATGTGATTCCCAGAGTAGATCAACTTGTTTCTGAACTTCCTTTCTTATCTATAGACTTCATTTAGTTGAGTATCTCTCTATAGGTTTAATTTATGCAGATAGGCAGGCTACCTACTCATTAGAGTAGATCAACTTGTTTCTGAACTTCCTTTCTTATCTATAGACTTCATTTAGTTGAGTATCTCTCTATAGGTTTAATTTATGCAGAGAGGCAGGCTACCTACTCATTTAGGTGTGTATTTTCTTGGGATTGTTCTCCAAGTTTGCGAGATGTTCTGAGGTTTGTGTCAAATGCCTTTCGAATACGTTTTGTAACTTTTTGTTATCTTTAGTTTCAAGCGTTACCCCTTTAATTAATCTATGTATTATCATTTTGTTTGTTTCAGGTAATTACCTATCGAGCTAATCACTTTTTGGCAAAGTTCTTGGTTTTGTATCTTTGTTTGCAAAAGTTCTTCACAGTACTTCTCAGGTAAGCTTCAATGTATTTTTTGAACTTCTTAGTCTGAAATGACATACTATCTCTATGAAGACTGAAGAGGAATATCATTGGTGATTGATTTTGTACGGATAATAAAAGCCTCCTTTGTTAGCTTTCAGTTCATTTCGAAAAGAAAATTGTCTGGAAACAATACCTACCATACCATACTGTCACATCTTCCAAAAGTAAACAAACAGACCAATTAAAAGCTTTCCTCGTATAAAAGACACAGAGAAGTCTAGTACTCCAAGCTCAAGAGATTGATACCTCTACATGAGAAATGGCCAATTTTTTCCCCCTTACAAGATTGAAAAATAAAACCAATAATAATAGCTTGGAGGATTTCTTCAAACTTCTCTTCTCAAATCATATTTTTTTTGTTTTTAAGAGATTTCTCTCCCAGGCAATAAACCTTGAAGCCGCTTTTACTTATTTTTCTCTTCCATTTCGTTGCCTCTTCGGGCCTGGTCAAAATTTGATGGAAAACAGCTTTGTCTGATGAACCCTTTCAAATGTGTTTAATTAGGTACTTACTTCAGTTTAGTTGTTACCATTCGTAGCTGGATACGACAGTTTAGATCCTTACTATTCCTGACCCTGCGATTAGGTACAACACTGTTTCTCTTCTCAAATCATATTTTTTTGTTTTTAGAGATTTCTCTCCCAGGCAATAAACCTCGAAGCCGCTTTTACTTATTTTTCTCTTCCAATTCGTTGCCTCTTCGGGCCTGGCCAAAATTTGATGGAAAACAGCTTTGTCTGATGAACCCTTTCAAATGTGTTAAATCAGGTACTTACTTCAGTTTAGTTGTTACCATTCGTAGCTGGATACGACCATTTGGATCCTTACTATTCCTGACCCTGCGATTAGGTACAACACTGTTCTTTGGAGACATTTTCAAACGTGTTTGACGTATTGTTTGATTCCTGTTCGACCCCATGGATGTGAAGAATATCTCGTGTTTTCATATCCCCACCTTTCTCTCTTCCTCCTCGAAATTGAGAGTTTCTCTATATTGCCATTGAGAAAGTCTATAAAAACACATTTCTTATACACTTTGCAACGAACACACGAAGTACATATTATCGTTTTTCGTTTTGTCTATAGGACATAGAATGTTGTGATGAGGAGGAATTCAAGAAGAGAGTAGAATGACATCACGTGAATTGAAACAATACCAGTCTAACATGTCACAGGGGTGACAGATTACTGCTGATGCTGGTTATAATACATATCTGGCAGAACATATAGGCAGAAGATTTTAGAATAGAATAAACCTTATTTTTACCAAGGACACTTGGTACTGAAAAAATCCTATATCCCATGGTCGATGGAATTTTGTTGAATACCACATATTATGTCCTTTTGGCTCTCGAGAGTGATTTTTACGTCTTTTTTTTTCGTTCAGTCTTTTTTAAACCAAGAAAGTATATTTGGGATTGCCCTAGACAACCTATACAATGCGACTTGAAGTAGTAGTGTCCTGTGGATCTGAAGGTCACTGGTTCACCGCCCGGTGGGACAGATCTTTGAGATTGGCAACGTGATGGAAGTCCTAACGGTAGAGCTTTATATTAGACATGGGCCATCTGATTTGATAGTATAAAGACATTGTTATTAATGTGTATGGTCTCATCAATCATTATTTATTAGGCATGTTTGTTTTGATGTTATTTAGGTATGCTTTTTCTTGTAGACATCTGATACTGATACCCAACGTCTCTTCAGTCTTTTCGACATGACAACTCTCAAGAAAGATGGGATGGACAGCCACCTAAATATCAAGTTTTCACCACTTTTTCGTTTCGTTTCAGTTTTGCCATGTGGCGTATCATCACAATGTAATTTATGGACACCTTTTGGTAACAATGGTCTTCTTGAGTAAGGGCCAACAACCAGTGAGTCAAATGTGTGACAAAACAATGGTGTGACTTGCCATGAACCCGAGCGTGGGCATTCAAGAAGATCTTTCTGACATTAATCCTTCCAGACAATATGGTTCTGATGACCAACCTTAGATTAATTTGAATTCTAATGTGACCTGACATCATCACACTTCTGCGTTTTAGTTTTTTCAACAGATCCGAGTGCTTTGTCTTCTTATTCTTAGGACCATTTTGTATACCTACAGTCTCATAAATAATTTTGCTTTCCGTTTTTTGGAGGATGGAGACCGCTTCTCTTAGAACTCATGGAAGATGATCTTGCACCCCAGGGTGTTTAGAATATAGTCGGATTTATTGGGACTATCATGTGATTTGTGCATTTTCACATGATTAACTTCTTCTCGATTTATGTTAATGTTGAACATAGGCACTTCATAAAATTAATAATGATGTTGCATAAAGCTGCAGAAATATCCTGTACGTATAAGTAGATGTTCGTATATTGAGACTTTTATTATCTCTGCGCACCACCTATTCTGAGGTTCCTCTTTTACAATTTGGTTAATTTATCACGCAGAGTCCACGTCCGTTCTGTACCCTTGTGACCCCAAGTTCGAACCCCGCTGTAAGGCATAATGTTTTGCCACGGGCGGTCTGCATATTCTCCTATTGATGATTCATTTACACACCAAGGCAGAGGATTGAAGCCAAACTAATCATTGTGTGCAGATTGGAATGCTCCTAGTCTCCTACTAGTGAAAGTTTAGATGAAGATGATTTAGGAGATGAAGATCTGGCACTTAGTATTCCTAATGACTTCTTCCTATCCTTGTGTCTGGTTAATTAATCGGATTTGAAGATTCGTTTGCGGTACCTAATTAGTTATCAGATGGAAGTCATCCAGTACGAACATATTGGTATTTATGAGAATTACGGTTTTGTGATGTCTTTCATATTTCATCCTTTTCTCTTTGGTTCGTGCTCTCTTTGATAAGATCTTGGAGTGCCAATATCATGATATATCTCAAAATTATGAGTAATAAAACCAAAGTGACTTGAGAATACAACAAAACATTATAGATTATAGCGTACCTAACAGAAAAGCAAAAAGACTTGATCCGATATTGAAAAAAATTCACAGTACACAAAATAATGAAAGTATATGAAACATTGTTTTACAGGTATCAATGAATACTTGAGTTTGTTTTGTGCACTTACTGACTGAGCCCCCATCAGATTGACATAGTCATGGAATTGGATAACCTGTACAGTTCACGTCAATATTCATATCATTCCTAACTATCTATTTACAAGGCACCTACTACTATTACTAAAAGTATATACTTACCTCTGTACTTGCATTACTATGACTGCTAAATCTGGATACGCCAGCTGTTGTCTATTGGTTCAAATGACAAGACCATTATTCAGCGCATACCAAGCGAATTGGATAACCTGTACAGTTCACGTCAATATTCATATCATTCCTAACTATCTATTTACAAGGCACCTACTACTATTACTAAAAGTACTTACCTCTGTACTTGCATTACTATGACTGCTAAATCTGGATACGAATACGCCAGCTGTTGTCTATTGGTTCAAATGACAAGACCATTATTCAGCGCATTCCAAGTTATTTCCTAGTTCCGCGCAAAGTCCTTTCTCCTAGCGGTCTTTTATTTTATAAACAACTTTTGATTTCTAGAGAGAATCATCATCGCTACCTCTTCAAGCACTTAGCAGATTCGTCTGTTTGATAAATAATTATGTTAATGATCATATCTTGTTTACTTAGATTATTATTATTAGCTACCTCTTCAAGCACTTAGCAGATTCGTCTGTTTGATAAATAATTATGTTAATGATCATATCTTGTTTACTTAGATTATTATTATTTTTTTTTTTTATTTCCTCTGATACTACCTATGAAATATTATTAGGTATACGCTCTTAAGACCTTCTTTACTGCGATATCAGAGATTTCCCCCACATAGTGTGCTAAGTGCAAGTATGAGTATAAGATAGTGATAATGCAATTCTATTCTACGTCTTGAACTCACCATGAATTTACTATATTTTTCCTCCCTTGCAATTTCTCCATTTTTCATCCCATATCTTTCTTGTTCCGTGCAGTCCGGGTGTTAATTTTTGCAATATCTGTTTCCTTTGGAACAACAATATTTTTATTTATCTCTAACGTTATTCACATATTTTTCTCTTTGTCTGATGCTCTTTTCAGTACTTTCTTCTCTTGTTTATGCTCATGTTGTGTTCAATTATTAGGTATACGCTCTTAAGACCTTCTTTACTGCGATATCAGAGATTTCCCCCACATAGTGTGCTAAGTGCAAGTATGAGTATAAAAAAATTTTCGACCCCTTTTTGTTTTCTCGCTCTTAGATTGTGTCTTCTCCTTGTATTCCCTCTCTCTCTTTGTCTCCGTCCCTCCCTCGCTTCCTCATTTTCCTTTCATCCGCACTTTATGGTTTTAATATCTTTGTTCCCATTTGCTCTTTCTTTCTCCCTTACCGTCTCTCCCTTTTTGATTTTCTTGCATCTCACATTATATCACTTTTTTCATCCCATATCTTTCTTGTTCCGTGCAGTCCGGGTGTTAATTTTTGCAATATCTGTTTCCTTTGGAACAACAATATTTTTATTTATCTCTAACGTTATTCACATATTTTTCTCTTTGTCTGATGCTCTTTTCAGTACTTTCTTCTCTTGTTTATGCTCATGTTGTGTTCAGGAATTCTCCCTCACTACGTGCATCGTGCATTTACATTTTACGTAATGTCTTCATTGTTGATTTGAGTCTTTGCCCGCCAGGTAAATCCCGGACTCCAAAAAAGACTTGAAGGGGCATCGAAAAGGTGATAAAACGAAAAGAAACAACGGAAGGAGTTGGGGCGAATTAAAGTTGGGGAAAACTATCGCCGTGAAAGGAGAGGTGAATGTGTTTGCAAAAGCTGTTTGGGAAAGGGGGTACAGAACTCCTTTTGGACTAATTCCCAAGTCGTAACAATCGAGGATAAAGGGATGGCACAAGGAAAAGACTTGAAGGGGCATCGAAAAGGTGATAAAACGAAAAGAAACAACGGAAGGAGTTGGGGCGAATTAAAGTTGGGGAAAACTATCCCCGTGAAAGGAGAGGTGAATGTGTTTGCAAAAGCTGTTTGGGAAAGGGGGTGCAGACTATACAGAACTCCTTTTGGACTAATTCCCAAGTCGTAACAATCGAGGATAAAGGGATGGCACAAGAGGGGAACATAGGGAAGGTGGTATGGAAAAGAGAGAGATAAAACCACGGGGAGAGAAGAGAACGAAGGAAGACGGATTTGAATAAAGAGAGAAAGTGAGGGAGGGAAAACGGGAGAGAGAGAGAAAGAGAGAGAGAAAGAGAGAGAGAGAAAGAAAGAGAGAGAGATGGAGAGCGAGATGAAGAGAGAGAGAGAGAGGGATGGAGACCAAGATGAAGAGAGAGGGAGAGGGAAAGGGATGGAGATTGAGAAAAGTAACCTGCGCTATCATTTTGCGATGAGTCTGACATCCATTGGCATGTTTGTTTCCTAACTTTCTCTGCCTTTACTCTAATGTGTACGCATATATTCATCGAGCGCGCGATAAATTGGAATACTTTTCTCTAGAATCAAAGTTCACCATTAGAATAAAGTGCCATGAGGTCGAATAAATTAGACTCTACGTGTAGCTTTGCGTGCTTATCAAAAAAGGAAGATTATAGTGTGAAAGTTCACTTGGGAGTTTTCAGTCAAGTCAGTTTTACTGGAATCATTTCCAACAAGCATATTGTTATGTCAGAATAATTGCTCACCTAATCAGATACATGACAAGTGGCATTATGTGGTACCCACGGAGAAGACATATGTAACTTTCGTGACTTCTGTGTCTCGTATTATTATGATTGAAAGTTCACTTGGGAGTTTTCAGTCAAGTCAGTTTTACTGGAATCATTTCCAACAAGCATATTGTTATGTCAGAATAATTGCTCACTTAATCAGATACATGACAAGTGGCATTATGTGGTACCCACGGAGAAGACATATGTAACTTTCGTGACTACTGTGTCTCGTATTATTATGATTATTACTTGTGAAACTGCTGACTTTTGCCCCAGAAGTGTTGACGGTAATTTTATTATGATTATTACCTTGTGAAACTGCTGACTTTTGCCCCAGAAGTGTTGACGGTAATTATTATTATACTTTGGATTATCACCTGTTACCTCATGTTATGTAATTATTATTATACTTTGGATTATCACCTGTGACCTCATGTTGATGTCTTGTAGAAATGGTAAGGGTGATTTCAACTTTTACTTACTGAACATATTGCCTGGGATGATGCCCTACTGAAAAGATAACACAAAGTACATCAATATCTTTCAAATTCAGAAGAAGTTCTGATTTGAACGTCAACGCTGAAATGTTTGTATCTTGGCAAACGTCTGATAATATTATTCCTTCTTTTACTTACCTATTGAACAGATTTGCCTGGGATGATGCTCTACTGAAAAGATAACACAAAGTACATCAATATCTTTCAAATTCAGATGAAGTTCTGATTTGAACGTCAACGCTGAAACGTTTGTATCTTGGCAAACGTCTGATAATATTATTCCTCCCCCTTGCCATCATCACACAGGAAACTGCTTTAATAAATTCATCTTCCCCATCGTCCGAAGTTTCAATGTTCTCTTCTTCGTCCTCCCTTACCAGATTTTTTTCTCTTTTAAAACTTTTACATCAATCTGTTGAACGTCGATAAAAAATTTCCTTTTAATAAAAGAAGAAGAAAAATCCAAGTAAAAATGGCAAGTATATCTCGTGGTGATGGTGGTTTCATCTTTCAAGGTAGTGTTCGTGTTGACAATGTATGCTCCCAGCACTATCTGATTAGAGACGGAGCTATTGTTAGTATTGTTACGAGCAAATCTGGCGGTATGTTTGACAAGCATGTCAATGTCCTAGTCTGCTGCATATAGTCAGTCTTAATCCTAGCATCCTGGGCTACTGTGCCAATCTTGCTTCTAGCATCCGAGGCTAATTTGAGATTTTGTCATTGGCGTATAACTTTGAGTTGCCTTTAAAGGTGTGAAAGTTGCTGGAGTAAAGGTGTGAAAATCCGCCATATTGACAAGACCACACCAAGATATGAAGTAAAATTGGTCAACGGTTGATTTTCTCATCTGGATGGATGACCCTGTAACTTTGGTTAATTTTCTTATTTTCTTTCACTTCCCTAGTTCCTCCTAGCCATATTTTCGTTCCAGTTTACTAGTTCCTTCCTCTCATGTTTCTGTGTTTGACGAACTTGGTCTTTTCTATCAGATGTCAGATACCAGTAAAATGTTATTAATGAAATGACGATGTTTTCAACTTGATATGTTTCAAGATATGATCCTGAGTCATGACCATAATACACCTTCTGTGTTACCATATTAACAGCTCATATCACAAAGTTCCTATTTACTAGGTTCAATTTCATTTGTTACAAAACTGAGACTACCTGTCCTACCTGCACAGTCTTCATACTTATTTCTCCTTCAATGCTCACCAAACTTTAAGAAAACTTACACAGTATCTTACAAGGAAAATTTCAATAGGATGAGACAATTATAATACTTTGTTTTCTCAGTGTGTGAGAAAACCCCAGGTGTAGCACCTTGCCTGTCGTGAAGAAATGTGAATTTTTCTCAAGCCAGTACAATTATAATACTTCGTTTTCTCAGTGTGTGAGAAAACCCCAGGTGTAGCACCTTGCCTGTCGTGGAGAAATGTGAATTTTTCTCAACTGCACTTCTCTGTTGTGAGCGGGATAACTAAAATTAATGGTTTGGTGCGGGTCTTATTCACTTGGTGGCGACATTCATACTCACACATGCTCCCCCAAAACACTCATTGGGACTCATCACATATTTTACTTTCCCTCATCCTCAGGAGTTGAGTAATATCTTTAAGTGCCCTCCCACCATTTTCACGAACACCTTCTCCGGCATTTGGTGTCCTATTTAAAGCTATTATTAAAATTATTGGTTATAGTTTTTAAGTTCAAACCTGTTTTCCTGAAGTTTTTCTCTATCTCAGACTTAACATTGCTAATCTTCTTCTTTGTAATATGGAGTGCTGGAAACATAACAAATATGTTTAAATCAGTTTCAAATTTTGGTACAAAGTAGGTAATTTACGGAATATGTTATTCACGTAGGTACTTAAGGAGATTGTGCTGTCCTTCAGTCATGTGGAATATCAGACGATTAAGATTGAATATTGACTCTTCCAAGTTTTATACCTGATGTGTCCATGCCAGTGGAGCGAACATAATTAAACCTGGGAAAGTACGTGTACTTTCGCTGTTTTCTCTCTATTAGGAAGAGTATTAGAAATTAGAACCATGCTGAGTCACTAAACAAAGCAAGCTCAGAACTAATGTTATTAACTTCTAAAAACCTTTCAGTTGAGACTTTTGAACTCCTGATTTTGAACACCAATCGATCATTATGGAGTGCTGGAAACATAACAAATATGTTTAAATCAGTTTCAAATTTTGGTACAAAGTAGGTAATTTACGGAATATGTTATTCACGTACTTAGGGAGACAAAACATTCGTCGATGAATCAAGTGAAAGAAATGGGCAAATTTTGTGCTGTCCTTCAGTCATGTGGAATATCAGACGATTAGGATTGAATATTGACTCCCTTAAGGCACCTGCCTCTTCCAAGTTTTATACCTGATGTGTCCATGCCAGTGGAGCGAACATAATTAAACCTGGGAAAGTACGTGTACAACATAACACAATCAGTTACATAAATACGTGTTTAGCTAATTTTTGGCCAAACTGATTCATGGATCATAACGGTTTATATTGTTCATTTCTTCAAAGTCCATAAATCATAGAATATGGTAGTAGTGTCCTGTGGATCTGAAGGTCACTGGTTCACCGCCCGGTGGGACAGATCTTTGAGATTGGCAACGCGATGGAAGTCCTAACGGTAGAGCTTTATATTAGACATGGGCTATCTGATTTGATAGTAGGTATAAAGAGATTGTTATTAATGTGTATGGTCTCATCAAACATTATTTATTAGGCATGTTTGTTTTGATGTTATTTAGGTATGCTTTTTCTTGTAGATGTAGTAGTGTCCTGTGGATCTGAAGGTCACTGGTTCACCGCCCGGTGGGACAGATCTTTGAGATTGGCAACGTGATGGAAGTCCTAACAGTAGAGCTTTATATTAGACATGGGCTATCTGATTTGATAGTATAAAGACATTGTTATTAATGTGTATGGTCTCATCAATCATTATTTATTAGGCGTGTTTGTTTTGATGTTATTTAGGTATGCTTTTTCTTGTAGACATCTGATACTGATATACCCAACGTCTCTTCAGTCTTTTCGACATGACAACTCTCAAGAAAGATGGGATGGACAGCCACCTAAATATCAAGTTTTCACCACTTTTTCGTTTCGTTTCAGTTTTGCCATGTGGCGTATCATCACAATGTAATTTATGGACACCTTTTGGTAACAATGGTCTTCTTGAGTCAGGGCCAACAACCAGTGAGTCAAATGGGTGACAAAACAATGGTGTGAATTGCCATGAACCCGAGCGTGGGCATTCAAGAAGATCTTTCTGACATTAATCCTTCCAGACAATACGATTCTGATGACCAACCTTAGATTAATTTGAATTCTAATGTGACCTGACATCACACTTCTGCGTTTTAGTTTTTCAACAGATCCGAGTGCTTTGTCTTCTTATTCTTAGGACCATTTTGTAAACCTACAGTCTCATAAATAATTTTGCTTTCGGTTTTTTGCAGGATGGAGACTGCTTCTTTAGAACTCGTGGAAGATGATCATGAACCCGAGCGTGGGCATTCAAGAAGATCTTTCTGACATTAATCCTTCCAGACAATATGGTTCTGATGACCAACCTTAGATTAATTATTTGAATTCTAATGTGACCTGACATCACACTTCTGCGTTTTAGTTTTTCAACAGATTCGAGTGCTTTGTCTTCTTATTCTTAGGACCATTTTGTATACCTTCAGTCTCATAAATAATTTTGCTTTCCGTTTTTTGCAGGATGGAGACCGCTTCTTTTAGAACTCATGGAAGATGATTTTGCACCCCAGGGTGTTTAGAATTAGAATATAGTCGGATTTATTGGGACTATCATGTGATTTGTTTCAGTGATTTGTGCATTTTCATATAATTATCTTCTTCTCGATTTATGTTAATGTTGAACATAGGCACTTCATAAAATTAATAATGATGTTGCATAAAGCTCCAGAAATATCCTGTACGTATAAGTAGATGTTCGTATATTGAGACTTTTATTATCTCTGCGCACCACTATTATCTTTTATATCCAAGGCGTTGGTATTTCGAGCATTATGACTTTACAAGTTTTATGCTTCGGGTCTCCTACCTGTGTAGTATTTTGGTGCATATGGTATTCAGTAATGCTGTTACATATGATATTCTGCACCCATATTATGTCAAGATTAGCAACACTAGCAGTGGTTTATACCTACACATTCTTTCTGTTTGGCACTCTTGTAACCCGAAATAATGAATCTAATTGTAGCAAAGTACCGACATTAAACTTTAACGTCCAGTTCTAGTGGGCTAAATGTCAACTGTATGACATAAGGTCGTTGAAATAATGGGTTTAATTCAAAATGGCATCGTTATAATTTATAATGGGTGCTATTAATACACAATTTTGTTTAATTTTCTTGTCAATTGTTCATCAAAATTATAGATGTACCTAATTAAGTTTGTTGCGATTTTGACCATTACGAGCTGGGCTTTGGTGTCAAGACGATTATCTTGATTTCTTGATGTTCGTTTTGATATTTTACGCAAGAATATTTAAAATCATACCTACATTTTGACAGTCGCATATCGTATGAATCATTGGTTTTGGAACATCTTACTTGTACCTTTATAAACAAGACCCGAATGATCTTGGAGTTTGATGTATCAAAATTATAGATGTACCTAATTAAGTTTGTTGCGATTTTGACCATTACGAGCTGGGCTTTGGTGTCAAGACGATTATCTTGATTTATTGATGTTCGTTTTGATATTTTACGCTAGAATTTTTAAAATCATACCTACATTTTGACAGTCGTATATCGTATGAATCATTGGTTTTGGAACATCTTACCTGCTTGTACCTTTATAAACAAGATCCGAATGATCTTGGAGTTTGATGTGATTCCCGATTATGTGAACTTAGATAATTTTATCATCCAGTGATAAACTAAGTAGTTAGAGCAGATGTTGTGATTCCCGATTATGTGAACTTAGATAATTTTATCATCCAGTGATAAACTAAGTAGTTAGAGCAGATGATCTGTTAGTTTTGCATGTTGAATTCCTGATTTTATCCATGACCAAAACATTAATGAAGTCAATATTCTCCTTGAACGGTGGGTTCTTTGATTGATCATCCGTGGTGATGGCATTTTCCCTCAGAAGCTTTGATGCTTTATGATTTGCATCATTTTCTTGATCACCAATCATTTCACGATCATCATCAATAGTCCAAGCTACAAAATCAATCTGTTGTGATTATCTTGCGTCTATTTCTGAATTCCTATGGCAACAGTAAGTCAATCAATGATTTTACGACCCCTTATCCTGGATTGGATTCTTAATAGTTATGAGAAGCATGAGAATTTTATATTGTTTTCGAATTGATCAATCAGTGTTTGAACTCTGAACTGATATTACCTTCTTTCACCCATCAGTATAATATTATCTAGTAGTCAGTATTATCTATTGATCGATGCTTGGAAACTTCTACTAAACTGTTTTGTTTATACGGGTGTATTTATCTATCAGTCATTGATAACTGTGCCATCATGTCATCTGAATCTATTTTGAAGTAATGTATTTCTTTGAAGTACCTACATAGGTATGTATATATAGAGGCATTTATTTCTTTAGTCACTTAATGACAGCCTCGTTTATTTTAAATAAATAAAACAATTCTCTCTAATAATTTTCCCTCAGAAGCTTTGATGCTTTATGATTTGCATCATTTTCTTGATCACCAATCATTTCACGATCATCATCAATAGTCCAAGCTTCAATATCAATCTGTTGTGATTATCTTGCGTCTTGCATCATTTTCTTGATCACCAATCATTTCACGATCATCATCAATAGTCCAAGCTACAAAATCAATCTGTTGTGATTATCTTGCGTCTTTTTCTGAATTCCTATGGCAACAGTAAAGTCAATCAATGATTTTACGACCCCTTATCCTGGATTGGATTCTTAATAGTTATGAGAAGCATGAGAATTTTATATTGTTTTCGAATTGATCAATCAGTGTTTGAACTCTGAACTGATATTACCTTCTTTCACCCATCAGTATAATATTATCTGGTAGTCAGTATTATCTAGTGATCGATGCTTGGAAACTTCTACTAAACTGTTTTGTTTATACGGGTGTATTTATCTATCAGTCATTGATAACTGTGCCATCATGTCATCTGAATCTATAGTCTAAACTGTTTTGTTTATACGGGTGTATTTATCTATCAGTCATTGATAACTGTGCCATCATGTCATCTGAATCTATAGTTGTCCAGATGTCCAGATCAATGTGGCAGCAAAAAAATAGGCATTGTTGCCAAACATGTCATTACATTCGAGTTGCGAGTATTGAGTACTGTTGCATTGCATTGGGTGCTATTATCTGGCTTGGTTTACACGGATTGTATCACATTTTTTACTTTTATTTTAGGAGAAAGGCGTCATCTGCAACAGTATTGCCACTTTCATATGGATGTAACGTTGTGTAATTATTGAATGATTTAATCAATACAAGTCTAAAATTTTGTTACCTGACACTATCTAGTGAATTCTAGTGTTACATGAAAAGTTCATTAAGGAAAAAATTGTTATCAGAATTTGATGTGTGTAATTTGTTATGTTCACAGAATCCATGTAATTTGTTATGCCTAAATTTAGTGTTCTTATAATCTTAGGTTTCCCCTTACTAGGATGATATCATCGTTCAAGAAGTCCGCACTGGCCCAGCTGGATTACAGTTTATAGTGATGATTTTACTTCCATATTCCATAATTCTATTCCTCTCAGCTGGTTAGGTTTCCCCTTACTAGGATGATATCATCGTTCAAGAAGTCCGCACTGGCCCAGCTGGATTATAGTTTATAGTGATGATTTTACTTTCATATTCTATAATTCTATTCCTCTCAGCTGATTAGGTTTCCCCTTACTAGGATGATATCATCGTTCAAGAAGTCCGCACTGGCCCAGCTGGATTATAGTTTATAGTGATGATTTTACTTCCATATTCCATAATTCTATTCCTCTCAGCTGACTCAGCTCAGAACATTAGTAATTTAGTAACCCTGTAGGGCTTTATACAAATATACACTCTCTTGCTATTTATTTTCGTTTTTTCGTGGAAGAAAAATATTTGAAACAGACCGAGGTGATCTTTCTTTCACAATATTTTCTTCTCATTTTTCTCTGCCTTCTTCATAATAAAAAATATTTGAAACAGACCGAGGTGATCTTTCTTTCACAATATTTTCTTCTCATTTTTCTCTGCCTTCTTCATAATATTTCTTTTTTCCCCCTACTTCTGGGAAATCTTTAGAATTTTTTCCCGCGTGAAGGTTTAGAATTTCCTGATGTGCATTTTCACTCACCATCTTAATGAAAAGGTTGAAAACAAAGCTGATGTTGATATTTCCCCAACAGTTTTTATGTTCAGCAGGAACGAAAACAGGTGCTGGATTGATGAGATGCTAATTCCATACCTTGTCAGGAAATTTCGAGTAAGTTCTGCCAGCGTCCTTTCTGACACAGGTCCCTGGCATGTGCTATTTATTTTCGTTTTTTCGTGGAAGAAAAATATTTGAAACAGACCGAGGTGATCTTTCTTTCACAATATTTTCTTCTCATTTTTTCTCTGCCTTCTTCATAATATTTCTTTTTTCCCCCCTACTTCTGGGAAATCTTTAGAATTTTTTCCCGCATGAAGGTTTAGAATTTCCTGATGTGCATTTTCACTCACCATCTTAATGAAAAGGTTGAAAACAAAGCTGATGTTGATATTTCCCCAACAGTTTTTACGTTCAGCAGGAACGAAAACAGGTGCTGAATTGATGAGATGCTAATTCCATACCTTGTCAGGAAATTTCGAGTAAGTTCTGCCAGCGTCCTTTCTGACTCAGGTCCCTGGCAGAGTGTGTAGATTTTTCGTTTTCTTACGGCTGTGGTATTTTTTATATTTTTTTACATTATATCTACAAATTTACACTTGAAAATTTTAGCTACCCAATTCCATTTTTCGTCCTTTTTGCGTAATACCAGGGATTCCCTGATGAAATTTGAATAAATGTTTAGTTTTACTGTCGTTTACAAGCAATACGAGTACATACCTATACTCGTACGTATTTTTTTACAGGACAAGAACATAGTTATTACCAATTCTATTCTTTTCCCGCTCAAATCTTTCCAAAAATTCAACTCAGAGTGAAAAGTAAAGAAGAAACGCCTAAAAGAAAGAAAAAGAAGTAAACTCCAACCAACAGTGCTCAAGTAATTTACAGGACAGAATTCAATCTGCAGTTACATTTGTATACGATTAACACTTTCTGGTGTTAACACAGTTAAGATTTTAACAGCAAACTAAAAAGTAATTAACTCTATAACCTCTTCAATTCCAGACGATAAAATTTTCGACCCCTCTTTGTTTTCTCGCTCTTAAGTAGATTGCGTCTTCTCCTTGTATTCCCTCTCTCTCTCTCTCTTTGTCTCCGTCCCTCCCTTCCTCATTTTCCTTTCATCCGCACTTTATGGTTTTAATATCTTTGTTCCCATTTGCTCTTTCTTTCTCCCTTACCGGCTCTCCCTTTTTGATTTTCTTGCATCTCACATTATATCACTTCTTCAATTTTCTCTTCCGTCTTTCCTACTTTCTCTATAACATTGCCTGATAGTCTGATGGTTTCGCTCAGAGGAGAAACTGTTAACACAGTTAAGATTTTAACAGCAAACTAAAAAGTAATTAACTCTATAACCTCTTCAATTCCAGACGATAAAATTTTCGACCCCTTTTTGTTTTCTCGCTCTTAGATTGTGTCTTCTCCTTGTATTCCCTCTCTCTCTTTGTCTCCGTCCCTCCCTCTCTTCCTCATTTTCCTTTCATCCGCACTTTATGGTTTTAATATCTTTGTTCCCATTTGCTCTTTCTTTCTCCCTTACCGGCTCTGCCTTTTTGATTTTCTTGCATCTCACATTATATCACTTTTTCAATTTTCTCTTCCATCTTTCCTACTTTCTTTTTAACATTGCCTGATAGTCTGATGGTTTCGCTCAGAGGAGAAACCCAGAACCGCACTCCGAGAAAAGACTTGAAGGGGCATCGAAAAGGTGATAAAACGAAAAGAAACAACGGAAGGAGTTGGGGCGAATTAAATTTGGGGAAAACTATCCCCGTGAAAGGAGAGGTGAATGTGTTTGCAAAAGCTGTTTGGAAAGGGGGTACAGAACTCCTTTTGGACTAATTCCCAAGTCGTAGCAATCGAGATAAAGGGATGGCACAAGAGAGGAACATAGGGAAGGTGGTATGGAAAAGAGAGAGATAAAACCACGGGGAGAGAAGAGAACGAAGGAAGACGGATTTGAATAAAGAGAGAAAGTGAGGGAGGGAAAACGGGAGAGAGAGAGAGAAAGAGAGAGAGAGATGGAGAGCGAGAGCGAGATGAAGAGAGAGAGGGATGGACACCAAGATGAAGAGAGAGCGAGAGGGAAAGGGATGGAGATTGAGAGGATAGAAGGGAGAGAAAGGGGGAGGAAGAGGAGAAGAGATTAGTATTTGACACTATTCCCTCCTAATATACATGGTAGAATTGTACATAATGAGATTGAGAGGATAGAAGGGAGAGAAAGGGGGAGGAAGAGGAGAAGAGATTAGTATTTGACACTATTCCCTCCTAATATACATGGTACAATTGTACATATGTACAAACATAATTCTCCTATAATACCTACGTGCATTTACATTTTACGTAATGTCTTCAATGTTGATTGTTGATTTGAGTCTTTGCCCGCCAGGTAAATCCCGGACTCCAAATTCACCAATGTCTGATTTGCTCTCATCAATGATATTAAGGTATTGAGTGTCAAACCTGCCTTTCCGCCTCATTGAACAAATCTCCTAAAATGACGGATTCTTGGAAATGTGAAGGAAATTTCGAATGGAAACTTTGAAGTTTCGTAAGCTTATAAGCACGGAACACCCAAAGCGGTGTTCCGCATTTGTCAGGTCTTGAACAAATCTCCTAAAATGACGGATTCTTGGAAATGTGAAGGAAATTTCGAATGGAAACTTTGAAGTTTCGTAAGCTTATAAGCACACCGCTTTGGGTGTTCCGCATTTGTCAGTAATTAATATACGAGTGTCTAATTTTCGTTTAATTGAAAAATATCCAGGTCGTTGCTTCGGAGATCTCGATTTTCTAATAAATACCAATCAAATAATGAATTATTTATTTTATATTTACTTAAATAGTTTTATTCAGACACCCGATTTCAGACACAAGACATGTGAAGGAGTGTCAACAAAAAATATCCAACAACCTGTTAGTAATATTAGATGTCACTGCAACTTAGTTGTTACAAGAGGTTATCGGATGGATGTCACTTGTTTACTTGGAATATTAAGCAATGTCAGTTTTATAACTATTGGAAGAGGTTTATCCGTCGGATTAATGTCGCCATGTCAACACGGAATATGTCTAAATAAAAACCAATATCGATACTCAATATCGTATCGATTTTATAAAACACCCATCGAAAATAATTCCTGAGGCTCGTGTGAATAAAGTAACGAAAAAGCTAAGGACAAAGTTTCGAATAATCGATTTTGCATTCACTTTGTCTGTTTAGTCTGCGATAACTTTCGAACAGGTTGTCCGATTTTTGTGAAATTCGGCAAATATGTTCAACACAAACGCAATTTGATCATTAGATTTTGGGACCAATTGGACATGAACCCATCTTAGGTTCCTCTCACTTCCAACAGTATCTTTTGTGTGGGTTTTTGCATGGTTGTGAATTTGTGGATCGAAGCATCGAGGATAGATTGGGAATTCTGGCCTACTATACATATTGATATTATTGGTACCTAGCTTGTTATATTCGAGCAAACTAGACCAGTCTATCCTGTATGAGTATTTCATCTTTCCTGTATGTTTCATTATCAGGTAGTGTCGCACTTCAGTTCTATGCCACAATACAAGTCTTGAACCTCAGGCTACGGATAGGTGTCGCTTTAACACATTGTTTCCCATGAGGTCCTTTCTAGCGAAGTTTCTTTGCAATTCAAGGCGTCCACAATCTTTACCTCGCCTCGCCTGCATGCAATTTGCATTAATACCATACCTTGCTGAATCCTCTAATTCATTTATTTTCCTTCGTCCTCTTCTTTTTGGTTAGGAATGGGCTCTTTTTGACGATTATTTTCAGAGTTTTGTTTTTTTTTTGTTTCTCATCCCTACGATCTATTCTCTTAATACGGGTATAGGTACGTATCAGGTTATTATCAGCTTCCCTTTAGGGATTTTCAGGGATACTTATGGACTCGTACGTATGTTTGTTTTGAGATCCCATTTTTCAACGAGTCTGGGAGTTTGATATGTGTACTTTTGTATCTTTCAAGGTAGTGTTCGTGTTGACAATGTATGCTCCCAGCACTATCTGATTAGAGACGGAGCTATTGTTAGTATTGTTACGAGCAACCACAGATTGGGAACCTCTGCTCTAGAATAACCCTGGAAATAAAGTTTATAATTTTATATTGTAGGTAGGTATGTCATTGTCCCAGAATAACCTCTAGATCCCCGAGTACCTCATTTCACGAAAGTGTGGAGCTACATACTCGTTTAAGGGTGATACAACTTATATCCAATCAAAGTAAAATGATTACCGCAAAAGTGCTGACACACTTTCTTCCATCTTTTGCTCTTCAATAACACAGAAAATAGTAAGTCTGTAGAGCAGGTACGTAATGCACGTGTTCTAGTGAGCGCTCATATTACCACACGACAGGGCTGTTCCTAGGGGGGTTTATCCGGCCTCATTTGCCCCGGGCCAGGGCTTAAGGTGGACCGGAGTCAGCAGTTTTTCCCCTCAAAAATGAAAATATGTGTGGACACAGCTTTGGATAGTAAAAATCATTGAAAATTTTGTGCAGAACAGACTTATGGGGGAGAGGGATTGACTCACTGAGGGGCCAAAATCAAGCACGTTTTTTACATAGGCAAACAACTGGTACCCTAATCCTAGTACCTATTTTTAGTCCGTCCTTCCTTTATTATTACAATAGTAATAAAAAGGTATAAGGGACGGACTATTGTATTCGCTTCGGTGTCTGTCACTCACTCGGTCGGTCGGTCGGTCGGTCTGTCGGGTCGGTCTGTCTGTCTGTCCCCATAGAAGGACTTATCCAAACCTAGTCGACCTATATATCAAATTGAAGGTCTTTTTACCAGGAACACGAAAATGGTGGTGTAAATTTTGTCCAGAAAACCATAAAGCCAAAAGACCAAAAAAAATGGTTTTTGCGGGGTTTTTTTCACATTTTCTGACACAAATGAGCTCTGATCTCGAAATTTGTCGCGACGACCTTATGAACTCAAAGCGAGAAAGTTTTAGATAACACTTCAGTGGATCATTTAAGACCCGTTTTTGCGTTACCTATGTTAAGCTACGCCGAGGAAGGCCAATAAATGGATGGGTGACTTGTACACTATATTGGGAATAAAGGGAGAACGGGCTCTAGTCTTGATTTTAAATCATTACATGAAAGTAAAATTAAAAAATCAAATCAAGAATAATAATAAACTGAATATTAAACAAATTAAGTAGGTACATAGGTATTCTTTAACCACGATCGAATAAACTACGGGCTAAATAATTCCCGGAGGGACGGACCCTGCTTGTTCCCCCTACTTCTGGGAAATCTTTAGAATTTTTTCCCGCGTGAAGGTTTAGAATTTCCTGATGTGCATTTTCACTCACCATCTTAATGAAAAGGTTGAAAACAAAGCTGATGTTGATATTTCCCCAACAGTTTTTACGTTCAGCAGGAACGAAAACAGGTGCTGGATTGATGAGATGCTAATTCCATACCTTGTCAGAAAATTTCGAGTAAGTTCTGCCAGCGTCCTTTCTGACACAGGTCCCTGGCAGGGTGTGTAGATTTTTCGTTTTCTTACGGCTGTGGTATTTTTTATATTTTTTTACATTATATCTACAAACTTACACTTGAAAACTTTAGCTACCCACTTCCATTTTTCGTCCTTTTTGCGTAATACTAGGGATTCCCTGATGAAATTTGAATAATTGTTTAGTTTTACTGTCGTTTACTGTCATAGAAAGCAATACATACCTACTGAACACTCGAAAGTTTAAGGGAATGGGATAAGACAGATTTATACTTCCCTGAAGAAAAGACAACTTCTCCAATCTTTATCTTGTAGCCTAGGTACAGCAAATTTGGAAATGATATACAATTTATACATAGACATGAGTACCTACATCTCGTGATCTCGTACCTTTGATACCTGTTTCCATACGTACTGGACAAGATTCAAATATTAATTATTTTCTAGAACATTTTATTATGTCATGGAATCAAGATCTTGGCTGACCAGTTAATTGCATATATCGAAGACACAATGACTCGTGGCTTATGTGGAATGCATTCTAACAATCTTCAGTTCATAGCGCAGAGAATTTCGGTGCAGTCGTGTGTTTGTATTGACATAGGCTTGAGTTAATCCGTTATCTTCGGAAGTACCTAACTAGTATGAACATGGCTTCAGCTTATGGCGTGCTTCCATTAATGTCATGTATGCTTGTTCGTACAGCTAAAGAAACAACGCGATCCACAGTCGAAATACGATTTTGTAAAGTACCTACAGTAGTCTTTGGGAAATAGTTCAAGGGTTTGAAGTACTTGTACATGAGCAGCTACTTCTGTGTTCAAAAGAGTCAAACGGTGGGAGTATAGCAATGTTGGATTGATGTTTCAAACTCTGTAGGGGGTAGAATTTCACAGTAACCTGCGCTATCATTTTGCGATGAGTCTGACATCCATTGGCATGTTTGTTTCCTAACTTTCTCTGCCTTTACTCTAATGTGTACATATATTCATCGAGCGCGCGATAAATTGGAATACTTTTCTCTTGAATCAAAGTTCACCATTAGAATAAAGTGCCATGAGGTCGAATAAATTAGACCCTACGTGTAGCTTTGCGTGCTTATCAAAAAAGGAAGATTATAGTGTGAAAGTTCACTTGGGAGTTTTCAGTCAAGTCAGTTTTACTGGAATCATTTTTAAACTTTTTTTTTTTGAAAACAAGAGAAAAAGGTAGCTTTAAAAAAAAAAAAAAAAAAAAATATCTTTAACAAGGAATTTTTGACCTTTAGCCTTGATGCAAAATCTAAATATAGTCTTCAAGACGTAGTGAATTACGTGGCAGATCTTTCATAATCCCAGAATCCATCTTGGAGGATCAGTTTCAAACTTGGAATTTTCCTCAAACTTAGGTCTTATTGCTGCAAATCACTAGTGGTTTATTATTTACTCAATGAAATGCAATTTATACGATTGTCAAAATCTGAGGTTCCTCTTTTACAATTTGGTTAATTTATCACGCAGAGTCCACGTCCGTTCTGTACCCTTGTGACCCCAAGTTCGAACCCCGCGGTATGGCATAATGTTTCACCACGGGCGGTCCGCATATCCTCCTATTGATGATTCATTTACACACCAAGGCAGAGGATTGAAACCGAACTGATCATTGTGTGCAGATTGGAATGCTCCTAGTCTCCTACTAGTGAAAGTTTAGATGAAGATGATTTAGGAGATGAAGATCTGGCACTTAGTATTCCTAATGACTTCTTCCTATCCTTGTGTCTGGTTAATTAATCGGATTTGAAGATTCGTTTGCGGTACCTAATTAGTTATCAGATGGAAGTCATCCAGTACAGATTGGTATTTATGAGAGTTATGGTTTTCATGTCTTTCATATTTCATCCTTTTCTCTTTGGTTAGTGCTCTCTTTGATAAGATCTTCGAGTGCCAATTTCATGATATATCTGAAAATTATGAGAAATGAAATTAAAGTGATCCAAGAATACAACAAAATATTGTAGCGTACTTAATAGAAGAGCAAAGAGGTTTGATCCGATGTCAAAATTTTTCACATTACACAAAATAATGAAAGTATATGAAACATTGTTTTACTGGTATCAATGAATAAGTGCACTTGAGTTTGTTTTGTGTACCTACTTACTAACTGAGACCCATTAGATTGCCATAGTCATGGAATTGGATAACCTGTACAGTTCACGTCAATATTCATATCATTCCTAACTATCTATTTACAAAGCACCGACTACTATTACTAAAAGTACTTACCTCTGTACTTGCATTACAATGACTGCTAAATCTGGATACGTCAGCTGTTGTCTATTGGTTCAAATGACAAGACCATTATTCAGCGCATTCCAAGTTATTTCCTAGTTCCGCGCAAAGTCCTTTCTCCTAGCGGTCTTTTATTTTATAAACAACTTTTGATTTCTAGAGAGAATCATCATCGCTACCTCTTCAAGCACTTTGCACATCGGTCTGTTTGATAAATAATTATGTTAATGATCATATCGGAAAATTTAATTAATTAACTTTTGTTTATTTACCTAGATTGAGTTTTTTTTTTTTTTATTTCCTCTGATACTACCTATGAAATTTTATTTCCTCTGATACTACCTATACACCGCTTAAGACCTTCTTTACTGCGATATCAGAGATTCCCCCCACATAATGTGCTAAGTGCAAATATGAGTATAAGATAGTGATAATGCAATTCTATTCTACGTCTTGAACTCACCATGAATTTACTATATTTTTCCTCCCTTGCAATTTCTCCATTTTTCATCCCATATCTTTCTTGTTCCGTGCAGTCCGGGTGTTAATTTTTGCAATATCTGTTTCCTTTGGAACAACAATATTTTTATTTATCTCTAACGTTATTCACATATTTTTCTCTTTGTCTGATGCTCTTTTCAGTACTTTCTTCTCTTGTTTATGCTCATGTTGTGTTCAGGAATTCTCCCTCATGACTCTAAGTGCAGGAGAGATAGCGCAGACATTGAACAAGCTCATCTAGGAGAATAGTAGATACTCGTAGATAAGTTTGCAGAATACCATTACAGGTCTTGGTGATGTATGTATAATTTACTGAATATGTTTTGCAGTAACAAGGATGGTTATCCTGGATCTCATAGTCTCAAGGCATTTGATTGGTCAATTTTGACTTGAGACTGATCTAAGAACGATCATTCTTGTTCATAAATACGAGTGTAAGTGCAGGAGAGATAGCGCAGACATTGAACAAGCTCATCTAGGAGAATAGTAGATAGATAAGTTTGCAGAATACCATTACATCAGGTCTTGGTGATGTATGTATAATTTACTGAATATGTTTTGCAGTAATAAGGATGGTTATCCTGGATCCAATGTAGGTCCATGCTGTGCAAGTGACATCGCTTGGAATATCAGTAACCTGCGCTATCATTTTGCGATGAGTCTGACATCCATTGGCATGTTTGTTTCTTAACTTTCTCTGCCTTTACTCTAATGTGTACGGGACATGTGAAGGAGTGTCAACAAAAAATATCCAACAACCTGTTAGTAATATTAGATGTCACTGCAACTTAGTTGTTACAAGAGGTTATTGGATGGATGTCACTTGTTTACTTGGAATATTAAGCAATGTCAGTTTTATAACTATTGGAAGAGATTTATCCGTCGGATTAATGTCGCCGGAATATGTCTAAATAAAAACCAATATCGATACTCTATATCGTATCGATTTTATAAAACATCCATCGAAAATAATTCCCGAGGCTCGTGTGAATAAAGTAACGAACAAGCTAAGGACAAAGTTTCGAATAATCAATTTTGCATTCACTTTGTCTGTTTGTTTAATCTCCGATAACTTTCGAACAGGTTGTCCGATTTTTGTGAAATTCGGCAAATATGTTCAACACAAACGAAATTTGACCATCAGATTTTGGGACCAATTGGACATGAACCCATCTTAGGTTCCTCTCACTTCCAACATTATCTTTTGTGTCGGTTTTTGCATGGTTGTGAATTTGTGGATCGACGCATAGAGGATAGATTGGGAATTCTGGCCTATTCTCGTACATATTGGTATTATTGGTAGCTTAGTTATAATCCGAGCACAATAGCCCAGTCTATCCTGTATGGATATTTCATCTTTCCTGTATGTTTCATTATCAAGCAGTGTTGCACTTCTATGCCACAATACAAGTCTTGAACCTCAGGCTACGGATAGGTGTCGCTTTAACACATTGTTTCCCATGAGGTCCTTCGCTGCAAAGTTTCTTTGCAATTCAAGGAGTCCACAATCTTTACCTCGCCTCGCCTGCCTGCAATTTGCATTAATACCATACCTTGCTGAATCCTCTAATTCATTTATTTTCCTTCGTCCTCTTCTTTTTGGTTAGGAATGGGCTCTTTTTGACGATTATTTTCAGAGTTTTGTTTTCCTCTAATTCATTTATTTTCCTTCGTCCTCTTCTTTTTGGTTAGGAATGGGCTCTTTTTGACGATTATTTTCAGAGTTTTGTTTTTTTTTTGTTTCTCATCCCTACGATCTATTCTCTTAATACGGGTATAGGTACGTATCAGGTTATTATCAGCTTCCCTTTAGGGATTTTCAGGGATACTTATGGACTCGTACGTATGTTTGTTTTGAGATCCCATTTTTCAATGAGGTTGGTGTATCAGGTTATTATCAGCTTCCCTTTAGGGATTTTCAGGGATACTTATGGAAATCTTCTTCCTGGTGGGGCCACAAGATCCCTGAGGAAATCAGAAAGATAAGTACCTCATTAACCCATTTATCCTCGGAATCCTCTGAAATTTAGTTCACTTCTTTGTTGTAGTCTAAAACGATGTTTGTGACTTTGTAGGTTAATATTGAATCACCATCGTGTAGCGTGATCATGGTTTGTTGGTTGCCAAATCTGCTCTGATGCAGTAGTTGTAGATCTGGACATTCCAGTGTGCATTGCTAATTGCTTGCATTCTTGATATAAAGATGACACTCCTATTAATACCCCACACTCCCTTCTACCTCTTGGTCGTCTTCCAAAAGCTCTTTGAATTATACAATCTAAAGTTAAACTTAGATAGAATTGGATACGGTGATGTAAGTACACAAACAAGGCAAGAGATTATGTCCATCGCGCTAATGCAGAAATGTGAGGATGAAGTGTACAAATTAGAAAACCGTAAATGTCTATATGAGCTATCATTATTATCAGCTATTGACAAAAGCTTCTAAAATTCTGAACATCCTTGGCCAAGGCCAAACCGTAACAAAACGTAGTTACTGATGGGAACTGTTCATATGACAATTCGAATAATAAACATTCCATAAGAAGTGGAGGAAAGGCAAAAGATTATGTCCATCGCGCTAATGCAGAAATGTGAGGATGAAGTGTACAAATTAGAAAATCGTAAATGTCTATATGAGCTATTTTTATTATCAGCTATTGGCAAAAGCTTCTAAAATTCTGAACATCCTTGGCCAAGGCCAAACCGTAACAAAACGTAGTTACTGATGGAAACTGTTCATATGACAATTCGAATAATAAACATTCCATAAGAAGTGGAGGATTTTGAATTATGTTCTACATACATGAAATCTTGTCACAATTGTAGTTTCCTAATCAGTACCGACTTTGAAATTTTGACTTGACTTGGACTCGAACACGAAAATCCTCCACATCCGAAGTCACCTCTTAACCACTACATCAGTGAGGTAGTGCTCTGGGAGAGAAAGAGTGCTATGACAGAGAAGAAGTGTTATGAAAGGGAAGGAGTGCTATGCAAGAGACGGAGTGCTGTGTAAAAGAAGTGCTCTGGAAGAGAAGGAGAGCCATAGAAAAGGAGTGATATCTATGGAAAAGCGTGCGTGCTCTGGAAGAGAGTGAGTGCTATGCAAGAGAGCTGTTGGAGAGAGTGAGTGCCCTGGAAGAAAAGGAGTGATCTATGGACTTGTGCGTCCTCTGGAAGAAAAGGAGTACTGTGCAAGACAGTGAGTGCTAACAGAGGGAGTGCTATAGAAAAGAAGTGACATCTATTTAAAAGTTGGAGTGCTCTGGAAAAGGGATAGTGCTATGACAGAAGGAAGAACCGAAGCCTGTGAGCAAACACTAGATTATGGCCTAGTACTTCAGAAGTAGAATCTGCTGCCATAAAGCATGCTGTCATTATTTGAGATGAAAAGAAATGTGGTGACACCTCGGCAGTTGAAGAAAAAGGCTTTGATAGAACTCAAGTGTTTTCTATGCTGTGGTGAAGAAAGACTTGTCTTGTTAGTCAAAGCTTGGCAGTTTGAGATCCGTGATGTTGGGCTGCAGGCAGAAAAGTCGTCTAAATGACATAGCTTGGGCGTAAAACATAATATGAAATAAGGATTTGGAAGATCTCTTACACAATAAAGGAATTCATAAGGACATAAACTCTGTGGAAAAATGTCTGTGTTTACCGGCATATTCATGTTTCTTTGGTGGTATCTGAAAGTAAACAAGTCCTTTTATAATGCATTCAACATAGCTGAAAATGCAAGTTCACAACATTTCTTTTGTATCCCAATATTTAGCCTGTTTACCCTACTTCTAGGGTATATCGGTATGTCCTGACCAAACGTATAATAAAGGGTAGAGCAAAAAGAACATCATGCTTGTCTACTAAAAATGGTGTACTGTTTTTTCTGTGTGCACAAATTAGAAATCAAAAACAAAAGAACAAAAGGATGTGGCGGAGAAAGAAGGAATAAGCATTTCCGTTTTTCTTTCGGATATTTTCCTTCCTTTTGTGTTTAGCTGCCGGCCTTCCAACATTAACAGAATAGCGGACAACTCCAATCCGACCACTGTTGCATATTCTTGGTTGACCCTTTTTAATTTCATTAAAAAATTCCCTTTTTATCCCTCTACTGTCTAATTTTTCTCTCCCCTTTTGATCTGAAAATGAGCTTTTGTTCAGAACCCATGTTTTGGTGAAGCTTTTTTTCTAGGTAGTCTAGGTTGACCGGCAAAGATTTAATTTTATTTCATAACCTCGTAGGGCTAAAATTGCACTGACCCTTGTTTGCGAATTCACTGGAAATACCTGCCTACCTAGGTATTAGGTTAATATGATTTTCCATTGGCCTAATTAACTGAACAAGTAAAATCCACCACTTTTTCCCTTTTGCCCAAAAAGTCAGACCCAAAATAGGTTCTCTCATTAACTCAAAGTAGGTTCCCTTTAGCTCTGAAAGGGTTGAAGCAAAAGTACCCAATATACAGTATAGCAATGTTGGATTGATGTTTCAAACTCTGTAGGGGGTAGAATTTCACATAAGATACATTTTATTAAATACTCAAGTCTGAAGAGTAGAATGTATTTTCCTCTGTGTGTCTCAAGTTACACAAAATGCCTGTTGAATCGATCTCATAACTTTTGCCACTTAAAACATTCATAAAGTGTTGTTTTTCTCTCCTTCCTCAAAAGGTTACTGAGAAGCTCAGATGTTTATTGTTGACATTTTGAACATTTTCCGAAAGGCTTTTACAACCCAGATTCTTATGAATATTTACTTCTCTGAAAGAAGTTTTTATTAGGACCTTGAAAGACACCAGCCCCAAATCCCAATCTAAACCAGCCATAACTCTTTTATAGTATCCTACCCCAAAGTCCTTCCATTAGGAAGATAAATATTTAATTCAATGTGTGATTATTAATTATTACTAAGCTTTAAATTTTTAAAACCTAATTGATGCAATAACTTTGCTTTTCCTCGGAGAGGGAGGTATTTTTTATATTCTCCCTTTCCGCTATGAGTTAGGGGGGGACTTTGAGAAATTCTCTTCCTCCTCCTTTTTGTCTTTTCCTCAAAAGCCTGGTTTTAAGAAGTCTTCTAGAAACCTTCTAGTAAACTTCTCATATTCGGATTAAAAGGACACCAAGATTCAAGACCGCTAAAGCTTTGTTGTCCCACCCTCCTCTTCCTCGCCCCCTCTTCCCTTTAATCTTATGGTTATAGTCCTCCCCCCCACGCCCGCCTCCTCGCCTCCCTTATTAGTCTTAGGTCCCCCTCTTACCCCCTATTGCTCTTGTCTTTATGGTGGCTTTTCTTTTGACAAAACACAATGCGAAAGACAACTTGAGAGTGCACATCATTAAAAGTTTGCAGGGCGCCTTTTATTTTTGATTCCTCATGTGAAAGATAACCATAGAATTGAGGAGAGAGACGTGCTACAAGGAGTGCTGTGTTCTGGAAGAAAAGAAGTGATATCTATGACTTGAGAGTGCACATCATTAAAAGTTTGCAGGGCGCCTTTTATTTTTGATTCCTCATGTGAAAGATAACCATAGAATTGAGGAGAGACGTGCTACAAGGAGTGCTGTGTTCTGGAAGAAAAGAAGTGATATCTATAGGGATGATTAGAAACTTGGAGAGAGTTTATTAGATGACTGAGAAAATCAGTCGAGTGCATTTTAGACGCGCCTTTTCTGCCTGTGGAGCTCTGATGAGACACTAATTGAACAAAATGACAAACACCTAAACGAACCTTTGAACGAAATGAAAAGGCCTAAATAATGCGCAAAATGACAAAGACCTACTAAACGAAGCAATTAAACAACATTATAAAGGCCTTCATAATACTTTAACTAATTGTTGACTATCATTTCTCTGTTACAGGTATGTTAGTGTCATGACACCCGTCTGCTAGATTGCTGAAAATTGAATGCGAACAAAGGTAACTTTATCAAATTGCATGATATTCACACCATTTCTCGATAAACGAACCAGGTACACTGCTATAGTTATATGAGTATTTTGTTAACATACTGGGGGGATAGGTACCTACTTGCAAATCTTAATATTGTACATTTTGATAATGCATTGTAAATTCACATGTGAGTGGTATTTCGAGTAGAGAGTATGTATTTTGAATTTCAAATCAGTCCGAGTAATCGCATAATACTACAAGGTAAAATGTACAAATGCGAGTTTTTTCTACGTTGGGCAGGTATGATTTATTGAGGTGGTATTTTTAGCACTTGCAACAACTGACATTACAACCTGTGATTTTTTACGCGTGAGTAACAAGTGGAATAACCTCAACAATCTCTACTAAGTACATCTGGTTGTCCTTTAGATATATTATTAGAATGTGTATGTTGATTTGATTGATATTATGTTGAATTGTGTCAATCGACTCACCAAGGAGGTAAAATTGACTAAATCGGGAAAAATACCAGTAGTTTTTGATATCGTGCTTTATAAAGAGTTTGGTTTAGACTTTTAGATTGGCAAAATAGGACATTTTAGTCCTATTACATCAAGAGGAGATGCACTAAAAACTGCAGTAGCTCACGTCAAAACTGAAGAGGTCACTTATTTAATCATTAGCTAAGTAATACTTATACAAAACCGCTTGTACCTATGTAGAATCTATCTACATTGTAGATATTTACCTAAAAATGAAACTCTATCATTTCTATCATTAGAATAAAACGGAGCCAATTTTTTTCTACGTTGGGCAGGTATGATTAATTGAGGTGGTATTTTTAGCACTTGCAACAACTGACATTACAACCTGTGATTTTTCATTACAACCTGTGATTTTTTACGCGTGAGTAACAAGTGGAATAACCTCAACAATCTCTACTAAGTACATCTGGATGTCCTTTATATATATTATTAGAATGTGTATGTTGATTTGATTGATATTATGTTGAATTGTGTCCATCGACTCACCGAGGAGGTAAAATTGACTAAATCGGGAAAAATACCAGTAGTTTTTGATATCGTGCATTACAAAGAGTTTGGTTCAGACTTTTAGATTTTCAAAATAGGACATTTTAGTCCTATTACATCAAGAGGAGATGCACTAGAAACTGCAGTAGCTCACGTCAAAACTGAAGAGGTCACTTATTTAATCATTACCTAGCTAATATACAAAACCGCTTGTACCTATGTAGACTTTATCTACATTGTAGATATTTACCTAGAAATGAAACTCTATCATTTCTATCATTAGAATAAAACGGAAAAGTTGGTGCTCCCAGTGAGTAATCTATTATTCTTTCATTGTTCTTCCTTGGGTTTCATCTGCTGTTTATTTAATTTAACAAGAACGGAAAACCCCCCGATGAAAAGTGTATTTCATTTTCCGCGAAAGATAATTCACATTGATACGGGATCTTCGTATATTTCGACTTCCTGGTAAACCTGTGGCCGAATCGGATGGTGAGATGGGAAATCATTGGCTTCTCTTGAAATATTCTTATCTCACCAAAAAAGAATTGAAGAGTTAACTGTATAACTATACAATTTATACAGATGGGTCATCGAACCCATTTAGAACCATTGATGAGCTTATGATGCAAATTTCCATCTAAAGCAAGAATTTTGATTATTTATCCATTTGGGGTTATGGTCAATCATAAATTTGTTGGAGAAAAAACACTTTTGACAACAACAAAATAACGATTTTGCACATTCTACGTTCAGAATTCTTTGGGTGTCCGATAACACAATACCTATTTTCGAAGAGCAGAAAGATGTAAAACGCACGACTTTGCCTGAGGTAGTCCAAGATGTTCTATAATGTTATGGGAACTGTTTCCATGGGCACTTAGACTTACCATACGACTTACACAGACTTTCAATTTGATTTATTGGCTTGGGCATTTTTGCGAACACATATTAGAGAGTCAAAAGGCGTGCATTTAAACGTGACCGAGATGTGGTAATTGTGACAAGTGCGGTAGATAAATAAACAAAGCTTTTATAACACTTGACGTAAACTTTAAGTGCATTCATAAATACTGTATCATGAATGTATGTATTAGGTAAACAATTCTTAGTTTTGGATGCACAATTGGTCTTAGTAAAAACAACTAAACGTAGTGCAATGGAATCAAAACATGTTGATAAATTGATGGAAAAAATTGAAGAATATTCCAAGTGATTTTAAAGTATGAATGTCCCCAAAAGATGGCAAAAAAATACAGACGGAAATGTCATCCATAAATAGGCATCTATTTGCATATAGTTATGTAAAAACACCCACAAAAACAAGTAGTGAACTGCTATAGAAGCAAGGGCCGTATTGTTAAAACTTTTATGTGAAAAAAAAGTAAACTGAACTTTATAAATATTGACTTTATACAGATTCGCCGAAAAAGGTTAACCAGAAGAGGATAAGAAGTACCTATGTGAACTTTGCTTTAATTTAGCAACAGGTTGAACGTTTTATACGAGAATCTAAATGTCAGTAAAGTAATTAAAAATGTCATCCAGGTATTATTGTCAAGTATAAAATTATTAGTAATGGTATTTAAGATAACAGATTTATATGATTTGCCTACAAAGACTTTTGGCATAAGTTCGCAATGCTGTCAAGGAACTTATTGTTCAAACTTTTGACTTCATCCAGGAATCTGTTGAAAATCTATTACCTATTAGGTAATGGGTAATGTTGATAATGTTTAAAGATCTTTTTCCTTCCTCTTTCCATAGGTCGGACCACACACATCACAGGCACATCTTTGACTTGTATACCACCAGTCATTGTGTTGCATCAGCATAAAATTCATGTCACTTCTTGTTATGTTTTCTGCTCTGAGAAATAAGAAATCTTTAACCGACAATGATGTCATTGTTTTGGAAACATACCATTGAACGATTCAGCAATTTCATCAATGAATGATTCAACTAATAAGCTTGGTCATCTTGGCATAGATGTTATGTCTAGGAATGGATTCATCAGCTCAGTATTATATGGGACAGCTTTATTATTAAGATTATGCTCAATATAGCTCGAGGCCGTGAAGTTTTGCATACCTGTGTTTCAAATTTAGCCAAAACCAAACCTCTTCCATGGAGTTTGGCAATATGAAACTTAATATCTTACCTCCATCTGGAGCAACATAATTAATAACATGTAATAATCAGATAAACCCCAATACATTGTTATGTTCCTTATTGTTGTTGATGCTGTGAGGAGATGACTAATTTGTATTTTTTCTTCTTTTTCTTTTGATTAAGATGTTCTACAAGTCGTTTACATCTGGTACCTTGATATGGGTGTCTTGCTTCTATAGGTACCTACTCTTTTGACCTCACGATGTTTTTGATCCGGTTTCGAGTAAGGAAAGAAAAAGGAACCTAATTCTCTTTTTTCCTCGCTAAGCCAAACCTCAAACGACAAAAATGTCCTGGTAGCAAGGAACTGTTTGTTGCCCTGGTAATCGACAAGTGCTCTTAAAATCCCGAGATACCGATGTAGGTAACCTACTTCAATTTGTTGAACTTCACAAAAAATGTAATGATATCATAACAAGTTCATCCTCAGCTCTTCATCAACCGGTTTGGGATGATTAGAAACTTGGAGAGAGTTTATTAGATGACTGAGAAAATCAGTCGAGTGCATTTTAGACGCGCCTTTTCTGCCTGTGGAGCTCTGATGAGACACTAATTGAACAAAATGACAAACACCTAAACGAACCTTTGAACGAAATGAAAAGGCCTAAATAATGCGCAAAATGACAAAGACCTACTAAACGAAGCAATTAAACAACATTATAAAGGCCTTCATAATACTTTAACTAATTGTTGACTATCATTTCTCTGTTACAGGTATGTTAGTGTCATGACAACCGTCTGCTAGATTGCTGAAAATTGAATGCGAATAAAGGTAACTTTATCAAATTGCATGATATTCACACCATTTCTCGATAAACAAACCTTATTAAGGCCTTCATAATACTTTAACTAATTGTTGACTATCATTTCTCTGTTACAGGTATGTTAGTGTCATGACACCCGTCTGCTAGATTGCAGAAAATTGAATGCGAACAAAGGTAACTTTATCAAATTGCATGATATTCACACCATTTCTCGATAAACGAACCTTATTAGGTACACTGCTATCATTATGTCATTATGTGAGTATTTTGTTAACAAATTGGGGGTATAGGTACCTACTTGCAAATCTTAATATTGTACATTTTGATAAAGTTTGCATTGTAAATTCACATGTGAGTGGTATTTCGAGTAGAGAGTATGTATTTTGAATTTCAAATCAGTCCGAGTAATGGCATAATACTACAAGGTAAAGTGTACAAATGCCAATTTTTTTCTACGTTGGGCAGGTATGATTAATTGAGGTGGTATTTTTAGCACTTGCAACAACTGACATTACAACCTGTGATTTTTTACGCGTGAGTAACAAGTGGAATAACCTCAACAATCTGTACTAAGTACATATTTATATTATTAGAATGTGTATGTTGATTTGATTGATATTATGTTGAAGTATGTCCATCGACTCACCGAGGAGGTAAAATTGACTAAATCGGGAAAAATACCAGTAGTTTTTGATATCGTGCTTTATATAAAGAGTTTGGTTTAGATTAGACCTTTAGATTGTCAAAATAGGACATTTTAGTCCTATTACATCAAGAGGAGATGCACTAGAAACTGCAGTAGCTCACGTCAAAACTGAAGAGGTCACTTATTTAATCATTAGCTAATATACAAAACCGCTTGTACCTATGTAGAATCTATCTACATTGTAGATATTTACCTAGAAATGAAACTCTATCATTTCTATCATTAGAATAAAACGGAGAAGTTGGTGCTCCCAGTGAGTAATCTATTATTCTCTCATTGTTCTTCCTTGGGTTTCATCTGCTGTTTATTTAATTTAACAAGAACGGAAAACCCCCCCGATGAAAAGTGTATTTCATTTTCCGCGAAAGATAATTCACATTGATACGGCATCTGTCCCCAATATAGGACTCCTTACCTATTGTTGTTTCCTAATAGAAATGAAAAATTCAGTAAACTCGTGGGGGAAATGGTCAGTTTTATCCAGATTGGTGTTAATCTTGAATCCTATCATTGATACGGCATCTGTCCTCAATATAGGACTCCTTACCTATTGTTGTTTCCTAATAGGAATGAAAAATTCAGTAAACTCGTGGGGGGAAATGGTCAGTTTTATTCAACAGATTGGTGTTAATCTTGAATCCTAACATTGATACGGCATCTGTCCTCAATATAGGACTCCTTACCTATTGTTGTTTCCTAATAGGAATGAAAAATTCAGTAAACTCGTGGGGGAAATGGTCAGTTTTATCCAACAGATTGGTGTTAATCTTGAATCCTCTCCCGAGAGTCATAAAAAATTGAAATCTTTATTGGCTAAATCTGCGACCTCACCACTTAGACTGGCTAGCAAGGTTCGCTGACTCTAACGATTGGATCGGTCGAACATCACGAACCCTCAAAATTCATTTCTAACGGTTGTCCTACACACGGGACCGTCTAACATACCTCAGGATTAAGGGCGCGTGCGATAAGAGAGACAGATCCATGATGTGTTATTAACTTATTACATACGTTATAAGTTACTTCTACATACGTTTTATTTTACGTATAAGTTTCTTCTAACAGTTTCTGTGTAATAATTATTATTTATTCTACCCCCCAGGGGTCTGTGTGAACAGTTAGGTACGGGCTGTTACATACCCTTGACCCGGTAGTTTTGGTATTCATATGGGTAAATATATTCATAATGGGTAGGTAAATGTAATATTTAACGGTATAGGTAGGCACAGTGTGGTAGAATGTCAATGACTAATTTATTAATTGCAAACACGGTTTATTGGTTTATTTATTAATTACAAACATATTCATTTTAAACCATGGTAAAAGGTTTTATTCGTATCAATCTATTGAAATGATGTATGCCTTCACCACCGTCATCTTCATCCTTTTGCCTGTAACATTTCTCTTTCCAAGAACAAAATCTTCCCAAGATTCCATTGAGACATCTTCGAGAGAAAAAAAAAAATTAGGTGGAGTTACACTTGTAATTTCAACTCCTCTCCCGAGAGTCATAAAAAATTGAAATCTTTATTGGCTAAATCTGCGACCTCACCACTTAGACTGGCTAGCAAGGTTCGCTGACCCTAACGATTGGATCGGTCGGACACAAACCCTCAAAATTCATTTCTAACGGTTGTCCTACACACGGGACCGTCTAACATACTTCAGGATTAAGGGCGCGTCCGATAAGAAGGTCGAACATCACAAACCCTCAAAATTCATTTCTAACGGTTGTCCTACACACGGGACCGTCTAACATACTTCAGGATTAAGGGCGCGTGCGATAAGAAGAAAGAAAATTAAAACAAAACGATTTCATGTTGAAATGAAACATCAAGAAACAATCGTCAAAGATGATAATAGAAACAGATGGAATATGCATAATTTATAAGTGCAAAAAAGCTGAGAAAGCCAGAAAGGAGAAGAGATGAGAAAGAAATCATATTAAAAAGGAATGAGAATCTTCTTCCTGGTGGGGCCACAAGATCCCTGAGGAAATCAGAAAGATAAGTACCTCATTAACCCATTTATCCTCGGAATCCTCTGATATTTAGTTCACTTCTGTGGGGTAGCTTAAAACGATGTTTGTGACTTTGTAGGTGGATGAGAAAGAAATCATATTAAAAAGGAATGAGAATCTTCTTCCTGGTGGGGCCACAAGATCCCTGAGGAAATCAGAAAGATAAGTACTTCATTAACCCATTTATCCTCGGAATCCTCTGAAATTTAGTTCACTTCTTTGTTGTAGTCTAAAACGATGTTTGTGAATTTGTCGGTTAATATTGAATCGTCATCACCATCGTGTAGCGTAATCATGGTTTGTTGGTTGCCAAATCTGCTCTGATGCAGTAGTTGTAGATCTGGACATTCCAGTGGCCATTGCTAATTGCTTGCATTCTTGATATAAAGATGACACTCCTATTAATACACTACACTCCCTTCTACCTCTTGGTCGTCTTCCAAAAGCTCTTTGAATTATACAATCTAAAGTTAAACTTGGGTATTGGATACGGTGATGTAAGTACACAAACAAGGCAAGAGATTATGTCCATCGCGCTAATGCAGAAATGTGAGGATGAAGTGTACAAATTAGAAAATCGTAAATGTCTATATGAGCTATCTTTATTATCAGCTATTGGCAAAAGCTTCTAAAATTCTGAACATCCTTGGCCAAGGCCAAACCGTAACAAAATGTAGTTACTGATGGGAACTGTTCATATGACAATTCGAATAATAAACATTCCATAAGAAGTGGAGGATTTTGATTCTACATACATGAAATCTTGTCACAATTGTAGTTTCCTAATCAGTACCGACTTTGAAATTTTGACTTGACTTGGACTCGAACACGAAAATCCTCCACATCCGAAGTCACCTCTTAACCACTACATCAGTGAGGTCGATGTAAACATTATAAACATCCAATATTCTATGTTTTGTGGCTCCATGAATGTTTGTAATCTTTTGAGCAACTTTCCCATTTTGTAGTACACAGTTACAAGTTACATATCTGCATGACGTCACACAAATTAATCATAGAATAGTCCCAAGCGATAGTTGCAACAGGACAACAGGTTAAAGGACGTGTCACGTGGGTGAGAGTGGATTTTGTGAGACTCAACAAACTCTCGGGTATTTCCAAAACATGCATGAATGTTTGTAATCTTTTGAGCAACTTTCCATTTTGTAGTACACAGTTACATATGTGCATGACGTCACACAAATTAATCATAGAACAGTCCAAAGCGATAGTTGCAACAGGTTAAAGGACGTGTCACGTGGGTGAGAGTGGATTTTGTGAGACTCAACAAACTCTCGGGTATTTCCAAAACATCATTGGGTATAACCAGTAACTTTGTATATTTTTATGTGGAAGGTGTTAAGGTCGCATCTTATTGACATACACCTTGTCTTTGGACAGCTTCCAAGAGGTCCAGCTTTGCTCTTCCTTGATCTGCGGGAAAGGAGAACCACCGGTTTAAGCTAGAAGAGGATCTTCGTTTAAAAAATTCCCTTTTTATCCCTCTACTGTCTAATTTTTCTCTCCCCTTTTGATCTGAAAATGAGCTTTTGTTCAGAACCCATGTTTGTGTGAAGCTTTTTTTCTAGGTAGTCTAGGTTGACCGGCAAAGACTTAATTTTATGTCATACCCTCGTAGGGCTAAAATTGCACTGACCTTGTTTGCGAATTCACTGGAAATACCTGCCTATCTAGGTATTAGGTTAATATGATTTTCCATTGGCCTAATTTACTGAACAAGCAAAATCCACCACTTTTCCCCTTCTGCCCAAAAAGTCAGACCCAAAATAGGTTCTCTCATTAACTCAAAGTAGGTTCCCTTTAGCTCAGAAAGGGTTGAAGCAAAAGTACCCAATATACTGGATCTTCGTATATTTCGACTTCCTGGTAAACCTGTGGCCGAATCGGATGGTGAGATGGGAAATCATTGGCTTCTCTTGAAATATTCTCATCTCATCAAAAAAGAATTGAAGAGTTAACTGTATAACTATACAATTTATACAGATGGGTCATCGAACCCATTTAGAACCATTGATGAGCTTATGATGCAAATTTCCATCTAAAGCAAGAATTTTGATTATTTATCCATTTGGGGTTATGGTCAATCATAAATTTGTTGGAGAAAAAACACTTTTGACAACAACAAAATAACGATTTTGCACATTCTACGTTCAGAATTCTTTGGGTGTCCGATAACACAATACCTATTTTCGAAGAGCAGAAAGATGTAAAACGCACGACTTTGCCTGAGGTAGTCCAAGATGTTCTATAATGTTATGGGAACTGTTTCCATGGGCACTTAGACTTACCATACGACTTACACAGACTTTCAATTTGATTTATTGGCTTGGGCATTTTTGCGAACACATATGAGAGAGTCAAAAGGCGTGCATTTAAACGTGACCGAGATGTGTGGTAATTGTGACAAGTGCGGTAGATAAGCATGGAAGGCTATGCTTGCCGGGTTTGTATCACTTGAGGACATGGCTACATACTTGGGTCTTGGATTATGTGGTACTCGAGTAGCGTAGGTAGGAAATAGGAATCATGACATCAGAAAATTGAGCTCGGAACTGCTACGGTCTAGACTCGTATGCTGAGTTGATGACTAACTCGGGTTTCGGAAGAGGCTCAGAAGTATGACCTATGTCAATGATTCATTTTAATTCATCAATGGTCATTGACTTCGGATTGTACCTACTCTAGAAACCTTTAGGTTCCAAAATATGTAGGTCGATAGGTAAAGGGTATAGGTATATAGGTAGATAGCAGTAGCGTAGGTAGGAAATAGGAATCATGACATCAGAAAATTGAGCTCGGAACTGCTACGGTCTAGACTCGTATGCTGAGTTGATGACGAACTCGGGTTTCGGCAGAGGCTCAGAAGTATGACCTATATCAATGATTCATTTTAATTCATCAATGGTCATTGACTTCGGATTGTACTCTAGAAACCTTTAGGTTCCAAAATATGTAGGTCGATAGTTAAAGGATATATATAGGTAGATGGCAAGGTGAACTGCAAAATCTAAAGTTCTAGGACTGCATAATCTAAATTTGATTTGTGCAAAAAATCGTGACATTCTGCTCTAGGAAATATGAGGTGAACTGCAAAATCTAAAGTTCTAGGACTGCATAATCTAAATTTGATTTGTGCAAAAAATCGTGACATTCTGCTCTAGGAAATATTGGTACAGAGAATAAATCTTTTGTTTACAAAGACCAACATTTTCGCCCATTTTTACGACTTCTTTGCATAATTTAGGACGAATATCTGTATAGCACATTTGCCCTTCTTTAGCCGGTCATCATTTGAAGAATAGAATAATGGACTTCCCTGAGAACATTGTGGGCATAAAACTGCATAATACCACCTTGGTCGGATTCAATTACCTCATGTACAAAATACAGAATGGTTCAGACTTCAGAGAATTTTCTCATAGTTTGTGTTACTTTTAAATTCGGTGTCAAACCATATGATTCATCGTATTATCGACAACTTTGATGGTTTCATGTTTGTATCTAATTGGATATCTACTGCTGAATTTTTCCATACTGTAAAATTTCGCAATGCTGTTATATTATCCAAGACTCACTGTACAAATGTAACTTTGATGTGGATACTGGACAGATCATCAAGTGCTTCTATTGTGTGCATTTTCACACGTTATTTTCCTTCACAAAACACACAAAAACCTGACTGCCTATCGGACATTTCAATCTTTTCACGGGAACTAACATCTGCAAGGTTGATCGGAAACTCAGATAGAGCTTTGATTGAAATATCAAGTGTTTTCATCAGATATCGAATGACTCTCATGCTGTGAGGAGATGACTAATTTGTATTTTTTTTTTCCCTCTTTTGATAAAGATGTTCTACAAGTCGTTTACATCTGGTACCTTGAAATGGGTGTCTTGCCTCTATAGGTACCTACTCTTTTGACCTCACGGTGTTTTTGATCCGGTTTCGAGTAAGGGAAAAAAAAGGAACCTAATTCTCCTTTTTCCTCGCTAAGCCAAACCTCAAACGACAAAAATGTCCTGGTAGCAAGGAACTGTTTGTTGCCCTGGTAATCGACAAGTGCTCTTAAAATCCCGAGATACCAATGTAGGTACCTACTTCAACGTGTTGAACTTCACAAAAAATGTAATGATATCATAACAAGTTCATCCTCAGCTCTTCACAAGAAAGTACTCTTGGCTTTGGCATAGACAGACAACTTTCACTGTCGAAGAGCTAAAGGTTAACACCGTACGTACATTTCAACTTTGTACGTTTTATTCGCAATGATTATGCTAACTTGTTTATGAAATCTTTTGATCCAAGAATTTATCCTGATCTAGGTCTTTGTTTGGATCTTCTCATATCTTATGCGAACGTCTAATGTTTATTCAATTTACACGGACGAGTCGTTTGTACCTTCATAAGCTTTATTATTGACAGGTTTCGTGTGGGTATATATCTGTATGATATGTACATTGTAACCACTGACCACATTTAGATAGTTAGCCGTGGTTGTGGTTTGTAGATGATACATCTGGGTTTTAATATGACCCTCGTGTTATTCATCGGGGGGCTTCTGGATTAATTTCTCATGTTGTACAAAAAATGAAATTGTATTTAATAGCTGCATGAGGAATTGACATGGTCTGTTCAAAGTACATACAGAATGTTTATACTGGAGAGTTGGAGACACACACATCTTCGTAAGAATCCCATCAACTTTTACCAACATGGACGTTTCAACTTCTTATTGGCCTAGAATTTCCAAATAGATTGACACTTCGGGCAGACTGGATGCATTCTTTTCAAACGCCATCACGATGATTGGGTGGTCCATTGTTGTCTTGAAGATGCTTGAGGTATCAGGATATCAATTTTTAATCAAGCTTTCTAAAATGGTTTTTACATATAATCCAATTTGTCACTATTCTTAGGAGTTACATCTGTTATTAAGAGTGCTTGACTGTCTGTGCCGTGCACGTAGGGGTTCAAAGTGTCAAAAGGAACAAAAGTTGCGAACTTCATACAATTAGTGTTAGTGCTAGAGTAGACATAAATACTTAGATATCAGGAAACGATGCAATTAGTGAAGTGATTAAATTGAACACGATAAATCTGCTGAGTCTGATAAATGAAGCTGGAGATGCTGAGAAGAACACCACAAAGGATGTCTACTTGTACATTATCATCTTCTAATGAGATGTCTACGCTCAAGGTAGTAATAACAAACACAGTGCTGGTAACATGTGAGTTAGGAGTTAGCATAATATGATGTGATCACTGTCATATCAGTCATGCGCATGCGGGGTTTCTAGATCAATAGCAAGGCTGCTCAAGGCGATGGGCAAGGAGCATTGAACTGGTTTCATTTTCTCATTCTGATCATGCTGTAACTAGTTGTGGTTCAGTTGCGTCTGGTTGTTTCTTGTCGATAATGACAAGATCAACATCCGAATTACTTTGGTTTTTAATTCTGTTGATATGCTAGTAGCTAGTTCAAGCTTAGTATGGAATTGGGTCTTGATATCTTTTCGTTCACCAATTCAGATACAACTAGCTTTCAGACCACACTCGGCTTTGATAGCTTTGGCTTAGTAGAGCTACATTTCTTATAATGAATTACCTGTAGACTGTAGATATCAATGGTTTTGTAGGCATCGAATCAGCGACCTTGTTCCTAACAAAGAGATCCTTTTCTCCTCACCCGTTTTAGAACATACGAATATTACCGAAGTTCATGTTCAATAACCATAGATCTTATAATCAACTCTTAATTTACCCACATGTAGAATCAACATTGCTCGTAAAAAAAGGCGGCACACCGACCCTTTTTCTCCCCTTTGAACACGATATTAACGAGGTACACGGAAAAATGGAAAATGAAAAGGCTGTTTTAACATAATTACAAGGGGCGCCGGTCATGCAATATTAGTTTTACACCTTTACCTACCGTGTTTTCCTTCTTTCTAATTCCATTGAAAAATGGAGGAAAAAAATTCTGCTGACTTTTTAATATCGAAGGCAAATGTTTTTCATGTGTGTTTTTTCTACCTTTTTGTCCTCAAGTGCATGTGTTCCGTTTGTATCAGCACTCTTGACCATTTTATGACCAACATGACCATGCCCTCAAAGGTATAACACCATAAACTGACATCTCATCTCGATTTAGTAAATGAAACTTATCTACATAATATGTATTTGTATAATTTTGCCTATCAGAATCTTTGGTCCCTACTTCACAGGTCTCACTTGTTCCTAAGCTAATGCCTAGTCATAATTCATGAACCACCTGGTATCAAGACAGTTGCTCCCAATCCTACGGGCTATTGATTTGATGGAGAACTCGATAAAGTTTGAAGAATTCCATTAAAAAAGTTGACATTATCTTCAGATCATTCGATTAGGGTGTCTGGCTATTTGCCCGACTTACGAGTAGGTATAACACAAATAAGTTAGATTTATCCGTAATAATTGAAATGGTTATTCTCACAGAAGATACTGAGAGTAGATTCAAAAGGATAGTGTCTAGATACTTTTGAATCTACTAGAAGGGAAATTCTTCAATAATATTATTGAATTTGGGGAAAAACTCGTGGATGAAAAAAATAACATTAGAAAACAAAGCTGACATGAAATTAGATTGAAAGAAACTTTCAACGTCCATCCAGGCATGAGATCTTAACCTTATGAAATTTATTGAAAGTCGAGCGTCTAATGGGAGGTGGAAAGGACTGATCGGGAAGTAGGATAGTAGAAAACATTGGGGAGGTAAATGATGAAAGCATCTGAGGAATTCTCATAATAATACATCGGGGCAAAGTTTTCCACTTGAAGTGTTATTGTTTATTCTTTTACCTGGACTCGCGCCATAGAGCTACTCATCGTACCGAGAAAATTCCCCAAATCTTCAACGCTCTTATTAAAATTCAATTTGAACCTAATATTCCACATAACTTTCCACCGTTTTTTAGCAGGGTGTATTGCAGATTTTCCTTCATAAAACGTTCATAACACTTGACGTAAACTTTAAGTGCATTCATAAATACTGTATCATGAATGTATGTATTAGGTAAACAATTCTTAGTTTTGGATGCACAATTGGTCTTAGTAAAAACAACTAAACGTAGTGCAATGAAACCAAAACATGTTGATAAATTGATGGAAAAAATTGAAGAATATTCTAAGTGATTTTAAAGGATGAATGTCCTCAAAAGATGGCAAAAAAATACAGACGGAAATGTCATCCATAAATAGGCCTCTATTTGCATATAGTATATAGTTATGTAAAAACACCCACAAAAACAAGTAGTGAACTGCTATAGAAGCAAGGGCCGTATTGTTAAAACTTTTATGTGAAAAAAAAAAGTAAACTGAACTTTATAAATATTGACTTTATACAGATTTGCCGAAAAAGGTTAACCAGAAGAGGATAAGAAGTACCTATGTGAACTTTGCTTTAATTTAGCAACAGGTTTGACGTTTTATACAAGAATCTGAATGTCAGTAAAGTAATTAAAAATGTCATCCAGGTATTATTGTCAAGTATAAAATTATTAGTAACGGTATTTAAGATAACAGATTTATATGATTTGCCTACAAAGACTTTTGGCATAAGTTCGCAATGCTGTCAAGGAACTTATTGTTCAAACTTTTGACTTCATCCAGGAATCTGTTGAAAATCCATTACCTATTAGGTAATGGGTAATGTTGATAATGTTCAAAGATCTTTTTCCTTCCTCTTTCCATAGGTCGGACCACACACATCACAGGCACATCTTTGACTTGTATACCACGTACCACCAGTGATTGTGTTGCATTAGCATAAAATCCATGTCACTTCTTGTTATGTTTTCTGCTCTGAGAAATAAGAAATTTCAAAGCGACAATGATGTCATTGTTTTGGAAACATACCATTGAACGATTCAGCAATTTCATCAATGAATGATTCAACTAATAAGCTTGGTCATCTTGGAATAGATGTTATGTCTAGGAATGGATTCATCAGCTCAGTATTATATGGGACAGCTTTATTATTAGGATTATGCTCAATATAGCTCGAGGCCGTGTGCAGTGAAGTTTTGCATACCTGTGTTTCAAATTTAGCCAAAACCAAACCTCTTCCATGGAGTTTTGCAATATGAAACTTAATATCTTACCTCCATCTAGAGCAACATAATTAATAATATGTAATAATCAGATAAACCCCAATACATTGTTATGTTCCTTATTGTTGTTACTACTTCTAATTACTTCTGCCTTATCTGCTAGTTCTTATCATATCCTTCGTCAGAAATTCACAATGTTCTTTACATCCATTAATAATATTGTTCTCGAAAGGGTCCTTTTCGTTGTAGGGCACAAATACCACGTAAGAAACTTTAGTGGAGAAAGAAACAAATTTTCATTTCCTTGCAGTTAACTGAGCACATATTTGATATTAAAATTTATTATTGAATTATTCATATCATACATTAGGTAGTATTTACGAGTAGATACTATTAGGTACTTGCTCTTTGCAGTTAACTGAGCACATATTTGATATTAAAATTTATTATTGAATTATTCATATCATACATTAGGTAGTATTTACGAGTAGATACTCTACTTGCTCCAACATTTTACCTATCATCGTTTGATGTGTAACGGAGCCTGATTTACATAATTCTGTAGTTCCTTTTCCATTAGACAACTTACAAGTCTTTTGCTGAAATTACCGTTCACAGAAAACAAGTCTTTTGCTGAAGTTGAAACTACCGTTCATCGATATGAATAAACTCAAATTAAGACTTCTATGTATAGGGACTTCTATGTTTTGATGTGTAACGGAGCCTGATTTACATAATTCTGTAGTTCCTTTTCCATTAGACAACTTACAAGTCTTTTGCTGAAATTACCGTTCATAGAAAACAAGTCTTTTGCTCAAGTTGAAACTACCGTTCATCGATATGAATAAACTCAAATTAAGACTTCTATGTTTGTTAAAATTGTACAAGACGTATTGGTGATATGTTTTTGATGCCCAATAAAAATAGGTTTACAAACGTAGATAGACGTATTCTAGTGAGCGTAATTTTTTCCGGTTTAGTCTGGACCTTGAAGAAATCATTTAGAAAACAGTAGAATTAGTAGGTAATGTAACAAGTAATATTGAAAATAATGAATGAAGAAAAATGATTGTATTAGTGAGCTTGGTCTATTCAAGGACTCAGGTCATCCGAGCTTTGAACCCCGATGCTGTGGTTTAAAGAATTGAAACGAGAAATCGGTCGGTTGAATTATGATTTCAAGTATAAAAGAATCTAATACTGTAAACATCCTACCAGAAGGGAACACCAAAAATAACTAGGAATACTACATAGGTTTGACTATAGGTGTTGGAATTACCCAGCTCTCTGAACAAATACCCAACACTCAACATATCAAGATGTTCACTAACTACTAATCCAATATGATTGCACCATGCACCAACGGATAAAATTGTACATGATACCACAATATGTGATAACATAAATATGAGGATGGGATCGAACGAGAAATCGGTCGGTTGAATTATGATTTCAAGTATAAAAGAATCTAATACTGTAAACATCCTACCAGAAGGGAACACCAAAAATACCTAGGAATACTACATAGGTTTGACTTGGTGTTGGAATTACCCAGCTCTCTGAACAAATACCCAACACATAAAATACCAACGGATAAAATTGTACATGATACCACAATATGTGATAACATAAATATAAGGATGGGATCATCAGCATGTGGTCGCGCTTCGCGCTCCCTTGTTTACGGTCGCGCTGCGCGCTCCCGGGGCTTCGCGGGGTGTGCATGAGGTCGCGCTTCGCGCTCCCTTGGCTTCGCCCCTGAAAACTAATATCGTCCCTGAGTCTTGTCTGGAAGAAATGAAAACTGAAAACTAAAATCGAAAGAAAACATTAAACGTAGGAGAAGTTTTGCTGGCCTCAAACCTTGTTCCCTGTGTATTTCTTATGGGAGAACTAAAAAAAACGTCAATATCTCGGGAACAGTTTGGAATTTCGGGATTTTCCGATTTTTCCCAGTACCTACAAAAAATAAGGAATCCAATGGTGAAAACCGCATCTTCCTAGCTCATCTAGAAGTGGGTTAGAATTAGTATGAGTGAGTGAGTGAGTGAGTCAGTCAGTCAGTCAGTCAGTTACACAAGGGGCTGTATATATTTAGGACTCAAATTAAGACTCCTATGTATAGGGATGTTTGTAAAGATTGTACAAGACGTAGGTACCTATTGGTTGATATATTTTTGATGCCCAATAGAAATAGGTTTACAAACGTTGATCGACGTATTCTAGTGAGTGTAATTTCTTCCGGTTTAGTCTGGACCTTGAAGAAATCATTTTGAAAACAGTAGAATTGGTAGGTAATGTAACAGGTAATATTGAAAATAATGAATGAAGAAAAATGATTGTTTTACTAAGCTTGATCTATTCAAGGACTCAGGTCATCCGAGCTTTGAACCCCGATGCTGTGGTTTAAAGAATTGAAACGAGAAATCGGTCGGTTGAATTATGATTTCAAGTATAAAAGAATCTAATACTGTAAACGTAAACATCCTACCAGAAGGGAACACCAAAAATACCTAGGAATACTACATAGGTTTGACTAGGTGTTGGAATTACCCAGCTCTCTGAACAAATACCCAACACTCAACATATCAAGATGTTCAGTAACTACTAATCCAATAGGATTGCACCATGCACCAACGGATAAAATTGTACATGATACCACAATATGTGATAACATAAATATGAGGATGGGATCGTCAAAAACCATCAAGTCTGGTGCTACTTTTCAAAGTGTCAAGGTGAAGCGTATCTACTTACCGAAGATAAATAATTCTAACGTTCCGAGCAGTGACATTCAGGGAAAAAAAAACGGGAAGATGCTACTTGCATTTATCTGTCAGTCAACCTGCATCAAGTTATATCAAATTGCCTTGTGCACTGCCTTTTTGAATAATTCAGACTCTAAGAATAGCTTCTACTAGTAGATCTATTTGTGAGTCATAGGTAATGTTACGAAATAAAACTCTCATAGTCATCTCCTTCGGGTCAAGTAGGATTAATTTAATCGAGTATAGTCAGTTATAGCAACTTCTAGTTCGTACGTAAGTCGCGCAAGTATCTCTACTATGTGCTATTGTGACGCTATAATTTCCAACCACAGTCGAACCTGTCTAAGTGGGAATCCAAGGGACCGACAAGTTTTTCCCACTTATCCAGGTTTCCCAGTATCTCTACTATGTGCTATTGTGACGCTATAATTTCCAACTACAGTCGAACCTGTCTAAGTGGGAATCCAAGGGACCGACAATTTTTTTCCCACTTATCCAGATTTCCCAGTTAAAAAGTGTCCTACTTAGAGAGGTTGCCATGAAGGGGCCACGATTTTTTTCCCAGTTATCCAGGTTTCCCACTTAGACAGGTTCGACTGTATATCCATGAAAAGTTACTAGATTGCAATACTTTCATTACTAGTATAGCTCCGCTATACTGTAGTAATAGAAAGTAAAAAGTGTCCTACTTAGAGAGGTTGCCATGAAAGGGGCCACGATTTTTTCCCCCAGTTATCCAGGTTTCCCACTTAGACAAGTCCCACTTAGACAGGTCCGACTGTATATCCATGAAAAGTTACTCCATGTGGTGTAGTATCCATGAAACATTGCCATTGTGACTTCTTCAGTTGCAGATTTCAGGAGCACCACTAAAAGGTTCTTTAACTTGCCGACATTAAATAAATAGGTAATTCCTGGTATGGGTGGCTCAGTAACAAAAATAATTTTACTTGATAACATCAGCATCAGAGTTAAAGTTACTACATTAGCTCACCAAGACTGTGATAAATAAAGACACTATAAATTATCAACGACCATTGAAGCTATGGCTATGACACCATTCTGAATAGAGCACAATCTAAACATAAATACTCTCCTTACGTTAGCTCTGTGATATAAATGGTTTGTTCCATCAGGAGCATTTGTCTTGTCTGGACTGCGAGCTATATGATAATGGTCTGATACAGTCGTAAGTCGCCTAATGACTGTTTTAATGATCATAATCTATAATAGACAGCTTCGAGCAAATCCTTCTGTGTCGGTGAAGAATGTGGTTCGTCTGAGGAGACTGGAGAGGTTGCTTGAGGATTTTGTTTGGAAAGAATGCTCTCCGTCTCAACTCGTGAAGCAGTAGCGTAGATCGGGGCAAAGTTTTCCACTTGAAGTGTTATTGTTTATTCTTTTACCTGGACTCGCGCCATAGAGCTACTCAGCGTACCGAGAAAATACCCCAAATCTTCAACACTCTTATTAAAATTCAATTTGAACCTAAAATTCCACATAACTTTCCACCGTTTTTTAGCAGGGTGTATTGCAGATTTTCCTTCATAAAACGTTTTCTTAACTGACAGTTCAGATAAGGCATTTTGTTTCCGTGAGTAGATGGTTGGAAAAGTTGGAAGTTCACGCTAATGATAAAATAGCGACAAAGATAAAGAAGAACTTTTTTCTTCAGAATGAAAAATATTTCCGAAAAACTTTTTTGTGCATTTTGTTCTAGTTTTCCTTGCCATCATTAAAATTCAGGGGTTAAAAAGAACAGATGCGCTAGTCTATTTCATCAAGTAAAAAAGTATTGCTTTATATGGGTTGTGACTTTTTGAGTGCTTGTGAGTAATAGTAGGAATAAAATTATAGAAATTTCTGCCAAAAAGAGCTTCTCAGAAGCTCGGTTTATTGTTGATGATCTAGATCTAGCATTTTAGTCCCTATTGAAAAAGAAATCGTTGAGTTGTGTTGGTCTGTAAATGTACCTTGACACTGGTACATAGAGATAAAACTTATGATCAAAATCCCCCGATTTGTACAAATACGTTTGCTCGTGCTCGTAGACGTGTTGTAAATAGGAAGCTATTACTCGTATTTATAAATATGTACAAGTCTACAAGTAAATATATTCATACCGATATGGCGCAAACAATGGATGTGGTATTTGTACAATTCAAAATAATTACTACACACCGAACAAGGGTGTAAACCAAAGTTCTTTATGGTTTTCCGCTACACAGCTTCTCACCTAATCTGAATAGTTTGAAAAATAATATGCACTCCCTTTGTTCTAGCTGTGAAAGCAGGAGCGAGCTCAGCGGATAAGAATGGTGTCACAGATGTGGATGATCTATGTGGTGTAATATTATTTATCCATGTGGTGTAGTATTTCTCACCTAATCTGAATAGTTTGAAAAATAATATGCACTCCCTTTGTTCTAGCTGTGAAAGCAGGAGCGAGCTCAGCGGATAAGAATAGTGTCACAGATGTGGATGATCTATGTGGTGTAATATTATTTATCCATGTGATGTAGTATTAGTATCCATGAAACATTGCCATTGTGACTTCTTCAGTTGCAGATTTCAGGAGCACCACTAAAAGGTTCTTTAACTTGCTGACATTAAATAAATACCTATGTAATTCCTGGTATGGGTGACTCAATAACAAAAATAATTTTACTTGATAACATTAGCATCAAAGTGTGTTTTCACTTTTCAATCATGTGGTCAAATTTCTAGTAAGTTGAATTTTATCCATGGAAGGCTATGCTTGCCGGGTTTGTATCACTTGAGGACATGGCTACATACTTGGGTCTTGGATTATGTGGTACTCGGATAGTTTTATAAACTCAGCCCTGCTTTAATGAACCTAATTGCTGACACTTGCAACGCATGACATCATACAGATTAACATAAAACCATGTGCAAGTAGAATAGAGCGTACGGTGGATAAACCTCGTTAAGGATTCAAGAAGTCTGATGTCAAGATTTTACAGTCAAGGCAAAGGAAATAGAAGCTACGAGTATCCGTTTCCCGTTGAATAATAAAACTTGCACCACCGCGAACGTACCGTGTATTCGTGGTAAGGAATGGGAATAGGGGTTTTATTGAACAAGTAATAATCAGTTTCATTGCAATAGATCACCATTTGGTCAAGTTGTCAAGTCGAAATCCAAGGACTTGTTTTCAAATTACTTGCTCATCAATTATTGTCGTCCAAGATATGACATTGTAAATGCATGTTGTAAGAGGACTAAAACAAGATTGACATTGCTATCTGTATTTATTTCTGTGTCATAAATACGAATTGGTTTGCATCCCATATCTCAAGTCTACCTTCAATGTCATTTAGGGAGATTATGGGTAACTAAGTACTAACTACAGCTACACTCAAGTAATTGTTAGTACGATTACGTTGAAGATGTAATTTGCTGGGTAGCAGTTAAGTGGACAATATCTTTAAATATCCACAGCAAACCAGAAATATGGGTAACTAAGTACTAACTACAGCTAAACCCAAGTAAATGTTAGTACGATTAAGTTGAAGATGTATTTTGCTGGGTAGCAGTTAAGTGGACAATATCTTTAAATATCCACAGCAAACCAGAAATTCTTCATGTGAAAGAAAGACTCACGTAATAAACTTCGATCAAAATTCTAATGCAAACGTATCAGACAATAGAAGTCCTCAAAGTTCACATTATGTTGGGTGTTCTGAGTTTGACAATGGTACAAGGAAGAGAGGTAAAAGTGTTTATCAATGACACTGATGTATGGCCTGATGCATCTCTCAAAGAAAGTACTCTTGGCTTTGGCATAGACAGACAACTTTCACTGTCGAAGAGCTAAAGGTTAACACCGTACGTACATTTCAACTTTGTTCGTTTTATTCGCAATCATTATGCTAACTTGTTTATGAAATCTTTTGATCCAAGAATTTATCCTGATCTAGGTCTTTGTTTGGATCTTCTCATATCTTATGCGAACGTCTAATGTTTATTCAATTTACACGGACGAGTCGTTTGTACCTTCATAAGCTTTATTATTGACAGGTTTCGTGTGGGTACATATCTGTATGATATGTATATTGTAACCACTGACCACATTTAGATAGTTAGCCGTGGTTGTGGTTTGTAGATGATACATCTGGGTTTTAACATGACCCTCGTGTTATTCATCGGGGGGGCTTCTGGATTAATTTCTCATGTTGTACAACAAATGAAATTGTGTTTAATAGCTGCATGAGGAATTGACATGGTTTGTTCAAAGTACACACAGAATGTTTATACTGGAGAGTTGGAGACACACACATCTTCGTAAGAATCCCATTAATTTCCAAATAGATTGACACTTCGGGCAGACTGGATGCATTCTTTTCAAACGCCATCACGATGATTGGGTGGTCCATTGTTGTCTTGTAGATGCTTGAGGTATCAGGATATCAATTTTAAATCAAGCTTTCTCAAATGGTTTTTACATTATAATCCAATTTGTCACTATTCTTAGGAGTTACATCTGTTATTAGGAGTGGTTGACTGTCTGTGCCGTGCACGTAGGGGTTCAAAGTGTCAAAAGGAACAAAAGTTGCGAACTTCATACAATTAGTGTTAGTGCTAGAGTAGACATAAATACTTAGATATCAGGAAACGATGCAATTAGTGAAGTGATTAAATTGAACACGATAAATCTGCTGAGTCTGATAAATGAAGCTGGAGATGCTGAGAAGAACACCACAAAGGATGTCTACAAGTACATTATCATCTTCTAATGAGATGTCTACGCTCAAGGTAGTAATAACAAACACAGTGCTGGTAACATGTGAGTTAGGAGTTAGCATAATATGATGTGATCACTGTCATATCAGTCATGCGCATGCGGGGTTTCTAGATCAATAGCAAGGCTGCTCAAGGCGATGGGCAAGGAGCATTGAACTGGTTTCATTTTCTCATTCTGATCATGCTGTAACTAGTTGTGGTTCAGTTGCGTCTGGTTGTTTCTTGTCGATAATGACAAGATCAACATCCGAATTACTTTGGTTTTTAATTCTGTTGATATGCTAGTAGCTAGTTCAAGCTTAGTATGGAATTGGGTCTTGATATCTTTTCGTTCACCAATTCAGATACAACTAGCTTTCAGACCACACTCGGCTTTGATAGCTTTGGCTTAGTAGAGCTACATTTCTTATAATGAATTACCTGTAGACTGTAGATATCAATGGTTTTGTAGGCATCGAATCAGCGACCTTGTTCCTAACAAAGAGATCCTTTTCTCCTCACCCGTTTTAGAACATACGAATATTACCGAAGTTCATGTTCAATAACCATAGATCTTATAATCAACTCTTAATTTACCCACATGTAGAATCAACATTGCTCGTAAAAAAAGGCGGCACACCGACCCTTTTTCTCCCCTTTGAACACGATATTAACGAGGTACACGGAAAAATGGAAAATGAAAAGGCTGTTTTAACATAATTACAAGGGGCGCCGGTCATGCAATATTAGTTTTACACCTTTACCTACCGTGTTTTCCTTCTTTCTAATTCCATTGAAAAATGGAGGAAAAAAATTCTGCTGACTTTTTAATATCGAAGGCAAATGTTTTTCATGTGTGTTTTTTCTACCTTTTTGTCCTCAGGTGCATGTTTTCCGTTTGTATCAGCACTCTTGACCATTTTATGACCAACATGACCATGCCCTCAAAGGTATAACACCATAAACTGACATCTCATCTCGATTTAGTAAATGAAACTTATCTACATAATATGTATTTGTATAATTTTGCCTATCAGAATCTTTGGTCCCTACTTCACAGGTCTCACTTGTTCCTAAGCTAATGCCTAGTCATAATTCATGAACCACCTGGTATCAAGACAGTTGCTCCCAATCCTACGGGCTATTGATTTTTTTTTTAATTTTAAAAAAAAAAAAAAAAAAAAAAAAAAAAAAAAAAAAAAATGTTTACTTCTTGTCATTGATGAAGCCAAAACATTTTGTTTGCTAAAAATAACTATATGCTGAGTGTTTTCAATGTTTTCTGTACATTATGCTGTACCAATAGCTATGTGTCACTTTCTTTTCCTTTTGAATTCTGCTCAAATCTGCTCATCCAATATATTGATTGTAGTATTATTTGTCTCACAAGACACAAGTTCTACTGATATATACGGAGGCGAAAGTGGCAAAACTTATGTAATTTGCGAATGCAAAACAGTTTTAGAGAATCGAAAGGACACAATTCATATTTTTCAAGCAAGATGACACTTTCTTTTCCTTTTGAATTCTGCTCAAATCTGCTCATCCAATATATTGATTGTAGTATTATTTGTCTCACAAGACACAAGTTCTATTGATATATACGGAGGCGAAAGTGGCAAAACTTATGTAATTTGCGAATGCAAATCAGGGAACCAATTCATACAAACCTTTTTCCAACCGGAACCAACTAATACGTTTTTTCCCAGTTGGGAACCAACTCGTACTCAGCCGGCAAAACTTATGTAATTTGCGAACGCACAACAGTTTTAGAGAATCGAAAGGACACAATTCATATTTTTCAATCAAGATGACTTGATCTTAAGTATTGACTATGCTTATTCATGAACTAACAAAACTATACCCATCCATGGAATGGACTCTGTATTGAGCATAGCTTGTACTACCTACTTGAGCGTTAGATGAGTTGTAAGTCGGACTTGGCTCACTCGAGAGCATGAGAGTCTCATTAACTTTTACCAACATGGACGTTTCAACTTCTTATTGGCCTACATTGTTTGTTATAATATGGCCATTTCTTGGAACTATTCTGTCAGTTCTTCAGAATCCGCGTTCTTCTTTCTTATTGCAATAGATACATTATATATCAAATGTAAGCTAACTTTGTCATTTCTTTTTGTTGCAGGTAAGATGCAATGTTTGAGATAGTTCTTACGAGGTCTGGGTCAGTGGAAAGACTATGCCATAAA
>NW_007378430.1:81828-114201 GCF_000475195.1 Diaphorina citri | reverse complement strand
GAATTAATGACTATACCAATTTGAATAGACTCACTCAATAGATTGAATTTCACTGGATAACTCCAATCTCTAATAGGGGATGATAATTTTTTTCAAGGGATCAAGGTTTTTATTTGTAGGTGTTTTTGGCTGCATTTTTACTTTTTTTTTACACCCGTAAGCTTTCGAAAGCTCGTGTGTTAATCTAATTTTATTTATTGCTTTGGGGGGCACTCGGTGATTAGGACTGGGTAGGGGTGAGGGACTGAGGGGTGTATTCACAGCTTTTGCTATTAGCTCTCACTATCAGCTTTTTGTACTAATTGAATAATAGTTACCTACAGGGTACCAAAAGGTGAGGCGAGGAGGGTGAGATCCGGAAATATACTTTTTTGAAAAATTGAGTAAAAAAAGTCATTTTGCATAGTTGTTCACACTATGAAATTGACTGGGTTGACTTGAAAATTGAATTTTGATTTTGACACAGTACATAAACTGATAAATCCCATCATACATATTTTCCGATACTGGGTGCTTTTTCAGCATAAACCTACATAGGTACCTATGTCATCCGTGACATCGGAATTCAGAGGTTTGAATCCGATATTTATGGCGAATACATTTATGTCCAATGTCCATTCTTTTCGCATTACCGTTTAATCTGTGTGGATTTTGTATATCCCTCATGCCTACAAATATTGTAAATATACAAACACGTCTGGTTCATAAGAAAATAGAGATAACTTTGTACACTAAATTTGTTAATAATAAGTATTTTATTTTTAGCGTAATTACCTAAATCATCTTTAATCTTTGTAGAAATTCTTTCAAGCAGAGCTCTTAATTTATAGCTTACCTCTTTTAATTTCTAGTTTAGCTCTTCTTAGCTCTTAGTTTGAACTTTTAGTTTATGCATGATCGAAAAAAAAGTCCAGCCCAATATAAATACCACCTTACCATATAGTGTGGCACTTGCAGTTTCCACAAATACATCTGATAAGGTAAGTACATCTTATATTATAAGAACATAGTTCCATATAAATATGAACTATGTATTTAGATTTCACAATGTTTAACCACCGAGTGGATTTAGAAAAGTATACTTCATGAATTATTTCACAACACTTCTTGACTCGGGGGAGCGTACAGATGAAAATTTTCAGCAAAACTGTGTACGTAATGTACGTAGTGTTTATTCCGTGGAGATTTTAACATTCTGACTCTCATATTTACATTTTGGCTCCAGGTGGAAATTTATTGTATTCATATAGAAAAAAACAACCATTCAGGGCTGTTTCTCGGTATAATTTTTGGTGAAGCTTCGTATCAGAGAACCCGTCGTTTTTGACGGACAAGTCTCACAACATAATATAATACCTGAACTGTCGAACTCCTAAAAAAGGAAGGACAAGAAAGCAGGAAAAATCACTAGAAATTCCGTCCAATTGGAATCAAATAATTAATGTAAATAGGTACAGACTACATTTAGGGAGGGAGTGAGGTAGGGAGAGAGAAAGGGATTTTAGTTCTGTCTTAAGAGGTATTTAGGTCTCAATAGGACAAGAAAGCAGGAAAAATCACTAGAAATTCCGTCCAATTGGAATCAAATAATTAATGTAAATAGGTACAGACTACATTTAGGGAAGGAGAGAGAGAGAGAGAGAGAGAAAGGGATTTTAGTTCTGTCTAAGAGGTATTTAGGTCTCAATCCCTCCTGTTGTTTTGCATTAATGCTCTCGGGGTAAGTTTCATTGATTTTCAACAGAAAAAGGTCGGGTCTGAGGTCTGACAATGTTTCCAGTTTCTGCAAAACAAATGAGAAGAGAACCGTGGGAAGTAAAGTTAAGTCCTTTTCAGATTTTAATCTCCTTTGAACCCCTTCAAAATTTCCATTCCTAATTCTTTCCTCCGGTTAGGGTTCCCCCTCACCACCATATTCCTGGTTTTACCCCTATGTGTATAAATTCTTTCCCCCCTATGGAAACGTTAAGGGAGCAATGTTTTACATTTAATTTTTTTAATTTATATATTTACTGCTTAACTTCTTTTTTTACGATTTTCCCTTCCGATCTGAATGAACTTTGCCGAGAGTTTCTTTCCAAAGTTCGCTCCCGTTCGGATAAAGCGAGTAATTATTTCATTTAAATGAAATGAATGACTTTTGTTTCAATTTCCAACCGAAGTTGCTCAACATTTCCAAATGTCTGATGTATCTCAATACCAGTAAAAACAAAATCTGAAAGAGTCTGAAATAGAAGAGTACCAAATCCATTATTATTTGCTTTTAACTGGCTTGGAAGTAAAAAGAAAAAAAAAATTTCTTAGAATGTGAGGGGGGGGGGGTGTGGAATGAACTTTGCCGAGAGTTTCTTTCCAAAGTTCGCTCCCGTTCGGATAAAGCGAGTAATTATTTCATTTAAATGAAATGAATGACTTTTGTTTCAATTTCCAACCGAAGTTGCTCAACATTTCCAAATGTCTGATGTATCTCAATACCAGTAAAAACAAAATCTGAAAGAGTCTGAAATAGAAGAGTACCAAATCCATTATTATTTGCTTTTAACTGGCTTGGAAGTAAAAAGAAAAAAAAAATGGCACAATGAAAGTAAAACTTTTTTGCAATAAATTTCCATTTTAACACAAAGCTCCCATGGATATTCACTGAATTAATGACTATACCAATTTGAATAGACTCACTCAATAGATTGAATTTCACTGGATAACTCCAATCTCTAATAGGGACTGATAATTTTTTTCAAGGGATCAAGGTTTTTATTTATAGGTGTTTTTGGCTGCATTTTTACTTTTTTTTTACACCCGTAAGCTTTCGAAAGCTCGTGTGTTAATCTAATTTTATTTATTGCTTTGGGGGGCACTCGGTGATTAGGACTGGGTAGGGGTGAGGGGTGTATTCACAGCTTTTGCTATTAGCTCTCACTATCAGCTTTTTGTACTAATTGAATAAAAGTTACCTACAGGGTACCAAAAGGTGAGGCGAGGAGGGTGAGATCCGGAAATATACTTTTTTGAAAAATTGAGTAAAAAAAGTCATTTTGCATAGTTGTTCACACTATGAAATTGACTGGGTTGACTTGAAAATTGAATTTTGATTTTGACACAGTACATAAACTGATAAATCCCATGTGCATACCTGGGTACAATGGTACATAGGTATTATAGGGATTGATTTCGAAGGTGTGGGAAATGTGGGCTGTATGAGTGTAGGCAATTTTCTCTCTCTCTCCCTCTCTCTCTTCACCTGTATGATATAGGTACCTAGTCTCTGGGGAATATTAGATATTTCAAACCCATCAGCAAAATCCCGAGTTCAATGAAGAAAAAAGCTATTTTGGGATCTCAAAACTCGAACGGAAAGAAAATCCCCGAAATAGAACCAGGGAAATAAAAAAAGGTACATAAACCTTATGACGCTTTTCCCCTCCGAAGTTTCAGCAGAACACAAAAGTTCGGGACATATTTTTTCCCCTTCGTCTTTTTTAGGGACAAAAAAAAAAACTAAAGTTTTGGAAATGTTATGTATTTCTATATTGATCTGCGTTTGGGGTAACCAGACCAGGAGGGGAGGAAGGGGTGAACGATATATTTATTCACAAGGCGACATGAAGCCTGAGTTAACCCATTCCTCTCCAGGAATAGAGAGGGGGGGGGATATAAATTTAATATGTTCTACTGTGCAGGGGAAATAGTAGTGGTGTGGGGGGGAGTGATACTTTTGAAAAAGGTATGAGAATTTTGGAGCTGTTGTTTCTTCGGAGAAGGTTAGGATAGGGAAAGATTGGGAGACGGAACCAATCGGAAAAACAGAAATATCTGATTGGTGATGACAGTTGAAATCGTTGCGATCCGACAAAAACGAATTTGATACAGGACAGTTTTACTGTGGAGTTACATCACCTATTATCATCTTTGAATATTTTATGCATAGAGAGGGGGGGGGATATAAATTTAATATGTTCTACTGTGCAGGGGAAATAGTAGTGGTGTGGGGGGGAGTGATACTTTTGAAAAAGCTATGAGAATATTGGAGCTGTTGTTTGTTCGGAGAAGCTTAGGATAGGGAAAGATTGGGAGACGGAACCAATCGAAAAAACAGAAATATCTGATTGGTAATTACAGTTGAAATCGTTGAGATCCGACAAAAACGAATTTGATACAGTACATTTTTACTGTGGAGTTACATCACCTATTATCATCTTTGATTATTTTATGCTGGGAAACGAAATGAAAATCTGAATGATCCAGTGAAAACGTATGTATAAAATCGACTTGTGTTTGGAGTTCGGGATGCACTCAGTACCCAGAATCCCGTAGGCATTACATGGCTTATGGATCTGTGGTATTAAAAATTAGAGCTATGGTCGAAACAAGGCGAATTGCGTCGTGCACTGATACTTTTTAATACTCAACTCCTGATACTACAATCACTCTCCACCACTGGTTTTGACGGAGGGGACTGTTTTCCCAGTATAAAATTGGTGAAAATTTTCGTTCCTCGAGTTTTATGTAAATAATAAAAATTTCGACTCCAGAATGGGAAAAGCGAGAAATGGACGGGGGAGGGTTTTTCAATTCAAGGGATACGGTCTCTCTGTGTCCGTGCAACTATCATCACTGGGATGGAGGGGTGAACGATATATTTATTCACAAGGCGACATGAAGCCTGAGTTAACCCATTCCTCTCCAGGAATAGAGAGGGGGGGGGGAATATAAATTTAATATGTTCTACTGTGCAGGGGAAATAGTAGTGGTGTGGGGAGAGTGATACTTCTGAAAAAGCTATGAGAATATTGGAGCTGTTGTTTCTTCGGAGAAGGTTAGGATAGGGAAAGATTGGGAGATGGAACCAATCGGAAAAACAGAAATATCTGATTGGAGATTACAGTTGAAATCGTTGAGATCCGACAAAAACGAATTTGATACAGGACAGTTTTACTGTGGAGTTACATCACCTATTATCATCTTTGATTGTTTTATGCTGGGAAACGAAATGAAAATCTGAATGATCCTGTGAAAACGTATGTATAAAATCGACTCTGTGTTTGGAGTTCGGGATGCACTCAGTACCCAGAATCCCGTAGGCATTACATGGCTTATGGCTCTGTGGTATTAAAAATTAGAGCTATGGTCGAAACAAGGCAAATTGCGTCGTGCACTGATACTTTGTAATACTCAACTCCTGATACTACAATCACTCTCCACCACTGGTTTTGACGGAGGGGACTTGTTTTCCCAGTATAAAATTGGTGAAAATTTTCGTTCCTCGAGTTTTATGTAAATAATAAAAATTTCGACTCCAGAATGGGAAAAGCGAGAAATGGATGGGGGAGGGTTTTTCAATTCAAGGGATACGGTCTCTCTGTGTCCGTGCAACTATCATCACTATACCACATTTACCCACAAGTCACACTTCCCCCCGCTTTGTTGTGGTTTTATGAAGGGGTAATTGAGTATATTTTGCGGTGGATCGGAGGTCCAGAGGTCCAAATGCAATATTTTTCATAGTATATTTTATTCAATCCTCGTTATGAGGGAATAAAGATACCCACAAGTCACACTTCCCCCCGCTTTGTTGTGGTTTTATGAAGGGGTAATTGAGTATATTTTGCGGTGGATCGGAGGTCCAGAGGTTCAAATGCAATATTTTTCATAGTATATTTTATTCAATGAGGTTATGAGGGAATGAAGATAAAAAAAGAAGTAGTTCCATTCCGTTATGTTTGAGTTCGATTAGAAGTGAGAATCCTGGTCAATAAGACAATTCGATTGTAAAATTTATCTTTGAAATTTTCAGGTACATTCCAAACATCCTAACTTACGTCTGCAACGGGTTGCGTAAATTATCCAGAAGGTAGGTATTTCTTTTCAATTCAACTTTGAAAGTATTTCAACCTTAGGAAGTTCTCCATGTATGGGGTAATTGGGGTATACATGGAGAACTTCCTAAGACCGGCCACTCAAGCTCAGACGGTCCTTTCAACCTTAGGAAGTTCTCCATGTATGGGGTAATTGGGGTATACATGGAGAACTTCCTAAGACCGGCCACTCAAGCTCAGACGGTCTGACAGACAGTCGGAACGTGTGTGGCGGGAAAAGCTTCACCCCTACGTCTGTCAGATCATCTGAGAGACCTAGGTCTCGTGATTTTTCGCTCAGACCGTCTCGTCTGAGCGTGAGTGGTGGGCTTAACATTCATCTTTCAAAATACGCGATACATGTTCCGGTAACGAAGAAATTATACGTAACAAAACATCGGTATATGCTAATAGCTGACTTTATTGTGCTTACTACAATCAAATTGGTACTTGTTTACTTACTGTGTTGGTTGAGTTTGTATATACTCCGTAATATTAAATTAAAATTAGGTTTAGTCTAGTCTAGTCTTGATCTTAGGGATATCCAAATCCAAAGTCGAGATCTTGATCCAAGAAAGAGAAGTGGGTCTTACTTTGCGAGATTCAATTTTCATAATTTCCTTCTTTTGTTCCTTCTTCCCTTTCTCTTTTCCCCTTGTTCCTTCTTCCCTTTTCTCCCCTTGTTCCTTCTTCCCTTTTCTCCCCTTGTTCCTTCTTCCCTTTCTCTTTTCTCCGTTGTTCCTTCTTCCCTTTCTCTTTTCTCCCTTGTTCCTTCTTCCCTTTCTCTTTTCTCCCTTGTTCCTTCTCTCCTTTCTCTTTTCTCCCTGGTTCCTTCTTCCCTTTTCTCGCCTGTTCCTTCTTCTATTTCTCTTTTTTCCCTTGTTCCTTCTTCCCTTTCTCTTTTCTCCCTTGTTTCTTTTTCCCTTTCTCTTTCTTCCTTTTTCTCCCTGGTTCCTCCTACCCTTTCTCTTTTCTCCCTTTCTTCTCCTTCACCTCTTTCTTTCTTTTAATGCGTTTCTCCTTCAAGCTTCAAGTCGTAAGACTCGTAAGGGATTTCTTCTTTGAATTCTCCTTTTGCTTCGTAGCGCTTCCTTATTTCTTTTTCCCCACAAAATTTTCCCTCCGGTCTTTTCCGCTTTTCCCTCTCCAACCTCTTCGTATCCTTTTCTTTTCACATGATCTCATCCTACCGATCTCTTCTTCGTTTCACCTTTAGTTCTGGTTACCCAGTTCCTCCTTTCTAAGGTTAGTAAGGTTGTACTAGTTCTTCCTTGCTTTAAGATGGTATACCTACTTTACTCTCTTTTCAAATTATTTTCCCCTCTAGTCTTTTAACTTTCGTATTCTCAATCTCTCTCTCTCTCTCACACACACACACACACACTCTTACTGTATGTTTGCTTTCTCTCGTACTCTCTTTTCAAATTATTTTCCCCTCTAGTCTTTTAACTTTCGTATTCTCAATCTCTCTCTCTCTCTCACACACACACACACACACACTCTTACTGTATGTTTGCTTTCTCTCGCTCTCTCTCTCTCTCTCTCTCTCTCTCTCTCTCTCTATTTTCTCGTATTCTTACAATTTCTTCTCTCTTTCTCTTGCCAATCGTTCTAAATCCTCTCTTCTTTCTCTGCATAGCAGTTCATCATCATAATTTATTATTTTTGATTTAGTCGTGATTCTCTTTTTTTACCTCCATTTTTCCTCTCTCCCTCACTCTCTCTCTCTCTCTCTCTCTCTCTCTCCCTCCCTCTCTCTCTCTCTTTCTCTGTCAGTCTTATACATATTTATTACTCGTCTTTAGTCTTCTTCTTTTTTTGCGCAACTTTTCGCTTTTCTTGAGATACTATAAAATTTGCATTTTCCATCGGTGTCCTTTATTCAATCTTTTTTGCTTAGGTAACACTCATCCATAAAGTAAATGTAATTGGAGAGCCAATGGAGGACAAAAGGGAGAGGAATTATGAATTCTTTTAAAGGATTTATCGTTACTGTGTATTTAATAGCTATAAGTTTTTTTTTTTTTTTTTTTTTTTTTTGAGTTTTTTTTTTTTTTTTTTTTTTTTTTTTTTTTTTTTAGTGACGGGGGTTTTACCTTGTGTCCGACGACAAAGCTATATTGGCCTCCTCACATAAACCTCTCCCAACTCAAGTGAGGCTGGGTGAGGTTCATATGGGTTATTTCTTTCCTAAATTTCCTTGGTACATTTGTAGGGGTTAACGGGTGTAAATGCTGTAATGAGAGGCCTTTTTACTTTCCTTTTTCACTGTGACCTCATTATATGTTAATGGCTCTCCCTTCTTCCTTCTTGTGCACTGTTCTGGTTTCGTGGTCTTGCGTTTCTTTCATTTTCAATGTTTCTCTTTTTTTTTAGGCTTTATTTATAGTGGCAGCTGGCAGGGTTCTTCTGAAGGAGCTCTTCCATCCAATCTTTTGCTTCATATTATCTAGAATATCTAGATGCAGTTTTTCTTCCTCCCTCGCTGTTCATTACTTCTTTTCACATTTTCATTACTACGTTTCACATACTTCGTAAACTCTTTTCTTCTCTGCTTACACTTGCTCCATATCTAGATCTTTATCAGTTCCGTTCCATCATTCTTCTTCATATATGCTTTTCCTTTTCCACTATATGCAAGCAGTTCATCATCATAATTTATTATGTTTCATTCACTGAACCCTTCTCCTTTCCTTTCACCTCTTTCCCTGTTCCTTTTTATTCTTCTTTTCCTTCTTTTACTCCTTTCTTCCTTTTACCCTACTCAACTTTCTTTTTCTTCTTACTTTGTCTACCCCCATCTTCCGTCTGCCTTCAGGTGGGGGGGGACTTTATGAATGCACTGTATGGATATGTTTTCTCTTTCACCATCTTTCACCCCTTTTTAGCTGCAGGAGCACCCACTTTGGAACTAAAGTTAATAGGTTATAGCCACCTTGCCCAGGACTTAATTAAGGGGGCCCTCCCTCGAGTTTATTTTTTCTCCTTTATTGTAGGCCAGGCTCCAAAAATTTGGAGCATCCATCCCCCCCCTCCCCTCAATGAAATCCTGGATATGGCCCTGGCTACCTCATGCCTTTAATTTCCACTTATTTGCTGTTGTCTGGCTCTCCTCTGTTCTCTTTTCCGTATGTACTTCTATTTCAAGAGGTATTACCGCCTGCGGATATCTGTGTATACCATTTCTTTTCTTGTTTCCATTTCCAAAGGAATGAAACCTTCTTCTCCTTCTCCTTAGTTTTTTCTCCTCATACCTCCCTTTCTTCTTTTTCTCAATTTCTCTTCACATACCTTCTCTTTTCCTTCTTAATTTCTGCTCTTCATACGTCATTCCATTCCCTTTTTCTTCTTCTGTTCTCTATGAAACCTTTCCCTTCTTCCTAATTTGTCTTTTCCCTCTCAGTTTCTATTCTTCATACCTTCTCTTCTTCTCCTTAGTTTCTTCTCTCCTCCTCCTTACTTTCTGTCTTCTGGTCTCAATGGTTTTGTATCATTTCTTCTACTCCTCCTTTCATTTCAGCTATCTTTCTATATTTACTCTCTCATTCTTCCTAATTTGTCTTTTCCCTCTCAGTTTCTATTCTTCATACCTTCTCTTCTTCTCCTTAGTTTCTTCTCTCCTCCTCCTTACTTCTCTCCTCCTCCTTATTGTTTTTATCAAGTTTATAACTGCATTAGTAACCGACATTGCATTAGCAGCTGACATGTTATTATCCAACATGATGGTAAAATGCATTTTTTTCCAAGCGATATACATAGGTGCGTGATTACTTTTTGAAGTGGAAGTTCTCACTCTTTAAGGGGAAGGGGGGGGGGACGGAATCCCCCTACGAAAGCATTGTCTAGAACTATGTATAAAGTTCAAAACAAAAAGTGCGTCTCAAAGGAATTCGGTTAAATTTGGGTTGGATTGAGCGATCTGATTGATTGATTTTAAACTTTGGATTTGGAATTTAAAACGCCTTAAAAATTGGATATTCAATCAGTGATTTGGGTAACTTTTGATCTGATTGAGGGTACACTCCCATTACATCAGAAGAGGCTAAACCTCTTTAAGAAGGAGAAAAAAATCATACTGATCATGTATTGTATTCGAATATGTATTCCAATCACATCCATAATGTAATCCCTCAAGAGCTCTTTGACACATCTACATTATAAAATGTTATAATTTTATCTCTACAGATTTATGTATTAGAATATACTCCACAGATATATTAAAAATATTAAAATTTATTCCATAAATATATGTATTGGAAGTTATATCTACACGTATATTAAAAATACCTGCAGAATTAAGCAGTTTAGAATATAAATATCTCATCATTTGTCTTACTCAAGTATTTCTGATTTCTGTTGGGAATTTACAGTGACACAATGTATAGTATTGTGAGATTGATAATCTTCTCTAATACAATTTGTCCTCCGCTTTCTAATGAGCTGTCATGTGTGCCATACCATAGTTGTCATGTGTGAAAACGGTGACAGATTTACACTGTGGGAACTTGAGTTTATACTTTAGAGTAGTCTTTCTTACTAACTATTGTTTCTTTAGTTTTTACTTGACAAAATGAGGAATATTGAATGCAAGAAAGACCTTACTAAAGAGGAATATGGTTAACATATTAAAGAGAGGGAAAGGGAAAGAGAGAGTGAGAAAGAGACACAGAAAGAGAGAGAAAGGGGAAGGGAAAGAGAGAGAGAGACACAGAGAAAGGGATGAAGAGAGAAAGGAAACAGAGGTTTGAGAGGGTTAATGTATCTACTTTCTAAATTAAAAAGAATTTATTGTTCCATGCTGGTACTTAAATGTTGAGTACCTAGATCTCAATACTTGACTACAGGCTGTGTGAAAGGTGAGGACTTCGAAAAATAAAGACATACGAAATAAAAGGATAATGTTATGTGGATATTTTTAGGGATAAAAGGTCTGGACTCTGGAGCATACTGATTTCTTCCAAGACTCTGGAAGCTAAAGGGTAAGTGAAACATTTACCTCTATGTGAAAATTTACTTTCAAAGAGACCGAAAGTGCGAAAGGTTTTAAAATAAATGAAAGGTAATTCATAACAAGTTTTAGTTTAATAAACGAACGCCAATAACACACCATTATAATTATAACCCTCTGCTCTCTAGTTAACATCTAATACGAAGAAAATTAACACCATTAATCTCACAATGGCACGAACACCCTATGACATTTCCTTGGAAAGAAAAATTCAAATAAAGTTCTCGAGAAGTTTTTGTCGAGACTTCGAGAGCGTTTACTGAAAATAAAGAGTTGTTTTTCCAATTTCTTAATTAATTGCCATTCCTCATGAGAGGAGGGGACCTGCCATGTTTGGGATGAAATTCAAAATCCTGTTTAAACCCAGTATTCCAAATGAAAAGAAGATATTGGGAATTTGGGAATGTTACATCTTTGAAAACTTGAAAAGTAATCCCGCCATCTCCACTAATTCTTCTTCCCTTGCATATTGCATAATCAAATAGTTACACGGCGTTCATACAAATTACGACTCCTGTTCAGAAACTTAATCTCAGCAGTTCTCCCACGGGTAATAATCTTTTCTTAAGAAGCGAGTTTTCATGGAAATGGCCATATTACAAGACCTAGATGTCGGAAGCTTTTTTAGACCAATCACATTGATCTGACAGTCAGAGAATGTCGGTTAAAAAAAGAAACTCATCAGTTAGAGTAAAATATACAACTCGTGTTCGATCTGCCTTAGTATTTAGGTCTCCATGAAGCACGTGGGGTATGGGATTATAGTAGCAATGTAGGATTAGGAAAATTGTCCATAAAGGTATGGTGTACCTATGTATGCAGATATTATATAGGTATACCAGTTTCTACCTATAATATTATGTAAGCCAATGTAATCCTAATTACATCATGCCGTTACTGTGCTTAAAATAACATGATATTATATGCATACATTAAAAAAGTTCAAGTTGATGATTCATAGAGCTTAGTTTCGGGGTCACCCACTATATGAAAATCCAACCAACACACTGAAGGTATTATTTGGGATAATTATTACCTTCCTAGTCTGATATTAGCTTTGTGCTTGACCTACTGAACTCTCAACTCCCCCTGCCTGTTTGGTCAAAATATTCTCACACAAACCTTCGTGTGAAATGACCCCCAGACTTTCCCCAACTTTATGGACTTTTATAGAGGAAAATCGTTTTGTTTCGGTGATGTAAATGTATAGATAAGGGTACAGGTTGTAAATGTACACATAAAGGTATGGGTAGCTGTGGTGTGATGTAGAAGAAGCAGTTGTTTTCAATGATTTCCTTTTTTAAGCACTTTTCTATATTTTACATAGTCTTCTTCTTCTTTCAATACAAAATCTCCGCAACTTCCACAAGTAACTTTAACCACAGAGCCTGTCCCTCAACTGATTAGGTCCATAGGTATATAAGAGTACTATCTATCCTCAAAGTTAACAAAAGTTACTCCAAATTCAAAGTTAGTCAAAATTTCTGTGTGGAAAAATCGACAAGGGAACAATTAAGCATACTACTATTACCTTCATTATATCTTTCCCTTTTTGCATTTCCCACATGACGTCTGTTTTCCAGCATTTCATCTCATTAGTTCGTTGAGAGGTGCGATTCAAACCATCTCTTCAATGTCGCCACTTAAGTGCGCTCTAGATTCTCACTTGTTTCAATTTTCTCCTAGTTTTTATTGTTTTTATCAAGTTTATAACTGCATTAGTAACCGACATTGCATTAGCAGCTGACATCTTATTATCCAACATCATGGTAAAATGCATTTTTTTTTTTCCAAGCGATATACATAGGTGCGTGATTACTTTTTGAGGTGGAAGTTCTCACTCTTTAAGGGGAAGGGGGGGACGGAATCCCCCTACGAAAGCATTGTCTAGAACTAGGTATGTATAAAGTTCAAAACAAAAAGTGCGTCTCAAAGGAATTCGGTTAAATTTGGGTTGGATTGAGCGATCTGATTGGTTGATTTTAAACTTTGGATTTGGAATTTAAAGCGCCTTAAAAATTGGATTAATATTTATTCAATCAGTGATTTGGGTAACTTTTGATCTGATTGAGGGTACACTCCCAGTACATCAGAAGAGGCTAAACCTCTTTAAGAAGGAGAAAAAAATCATACTGATCATGTATTGTATTCGAATATGTATTCCAATCACATCCATAATGTAATCCCTCAAGAGCTCTTTGACACATCTACATTATAAATTGTTATAATTTTATCTCTACAGATTTATGTATTAGAATATACTTCACAGATATATTAAAAATCTTAAAATTTATTCCATAAATATATGTATTGGAAGTTATATCTACACGTATATTAAAAATACCTGCAGAATTAAGCAGTTTAGAATATAAATATCTCATCATTTGTCTTACTCAAGTATTTCTGATTTCTGTTGGGAATTTACAGTGACACAATGTATAGTATTATAAGATTGATAATCTTCTCTAATACAATTTGTCCTCCGCTTTCTAATGAGCTGTCATTTGTGCTATACCATAGTTGTCATGTGTGAAAACGGTGACAGGAATCTTCTCTAATACAATTTGTCCTCCGCTTTCTAATGAGCTGTCATTTGTGCTATACCATAGTTGTCATGTGTGAAAACGGTGACAGATTTACACTGTGGGAACTTGAGTTTATACTATAGAGTAGTCTTTCTTACTAACTATTGTTTCTTTAGTTTTTACTTGACAAAATGAGGAATATTGAATGCAAGAAAGACCTTACTAAAGAGGAATGTGGTTAACATATTAAAGAGAGGGAAAAGGAAAGAGAGAGTGAGAAAGAGACACAGAAAGAGAGAGAAAGGGGAAGGGAAAGTCACACTTCCCCCCGCTTTGTTGTGGTTTTATGAAGGGGTAATTGAGTATATTTTGCGGTGGATCGGAGGTCCAGAGGTCCAAATGTAATATTTTTCGTAGTATATTTTATTCAATTAGGTTATGAGGGAATGAAGATAAAAAAAAAAGAAGTAGTTCCATTCCGTTATGTTTGAGTGCGATTAGAAGTGAGAATCCTGGTCAATAAGACAATTCGATTGTAAAATTTATCTTTGGAATTTTCAGGTACATTCCAAACATCCTAATTTCCGTCTGCAACGGGTTGCGTAAATTATCCAGAAGTTCTCCATGTATGGGGTATACATGGAGAACTTCCTAAGGCCGGCCACTCAAGCTCAGACGGTCTTAGTTTTTACTTGACAAAATGAGGAATATTGAATGCAAGAAAGACCTTACTAAAGAGGAATATGGTTAACATATTAAAGAGAGGGAAAGGGAAAGAGAGAGTGAGAAAGAGACACAGAAAGAGAGAGAAAGGGGAAGGGAAAGAGAGAGAGAGACACAGAGAAAGGGATGAAGAGAGAAAGGAAACAGAGGTTTGAGAGGGTTAATGTATCTACTTTCTAAATTAAAAAGAATTTATTGTTCCATGCTGGTACTTAAATGTTGAGTACCTAGATCTCAATACTTGACTACAGGCTGTGTGAAAGGTGAGGATAACATATTAAAGAGAGGGAAAGGGAAAGAGAGAGTGAGAAAGAGACACAGAAAGAGAGAGAAAGGGGAAGGGAAAGAGAGAGAGAGAGAGAGAGAAACAGAGGGAGGGAAAGAGAAGAACAGTGGTTTGAGAGGGTTAATGTATCTACTTTCTAAATTAAAAAGAATTTATTGTTCCATGCTGGTACTTAAATGTTAAGTACCTAGTTCTCAATACTTGACTACAGGCTGTGTGAAAGGTGAGGCCTTCGAAAAATAAAGACATACGAAATAAAAGGATAATGTTATGTGGATATTTTTAGGGATAAAAGGTCTGGACTCTGGAGCATACTGATTTCTTCCAAGACTCTGGAAGCTAAAGGGTAAGTGAAACATTTACCTCTATGTGAAAATTTACTTTTAAAGAGACCGAAAGTGCGAGAGGTTTTAAATAAATAAATGAAAGTTAATTCATAACAAGTTTTAGTTTAATAAACGAACGCCAATAACACACCAGTATAATTATAACCCTTTGCTAACTCATTCAGTAAGAACCCTTATTAAATTTCAAATGGAAGAAATTGAACGAACGAAGTGATATTTTTCTTTTGTCTGTGTGTTTGTTGACTGTTCCAGTGTTCCACATTGCATAACTCTCAAAAATATTGGGCGTTCACACAAATTACCCCCTTCATCTAACATAAAGAAATTTATGAAAGAGAGAGAGAGAGAGCAAGGGTGTGTGTGAGAGAGAAAGAGGGGAAAAAGAGAGAGAGAGCAAGGGTGTGTGTGAGAGAAAGAGGGAAAGAGAGAGAGAGAGAGAGAAGAAGAAGAGGAGAGTTAAAGTGCAATGATTGAAAATGTCTGGACTCTGGAGCATACTGATTTCTTCCAAGACTCTGGAAGCTAAAGGGTAAGTGAAACATTTACCTCTATGTGAAAATTTACTTTCAAAGAGACCGAAAGTGCGAAAGGTTTTAAAATAAATGAAAGGTAATTCATAACAAGTTTTAGTTTAATAAACGAACGCCAATAACACACCATTATAATTATAACCCTCTGCTCTCTAGTTAACATCTAATACGAAGAAAATTAACCACCATAAATCTCACAATGGCACGAACACCCTATGACATTTCCTTGGAAAGAAAAATTCAAATAAAGTTCTCGAGAAGTTTTTGTCGAGACTTCGAGAGCGTTTACTGAAAATAAAGAGTTGTTTTTCCAATTTCTTAATTAATTGCCATTCCTCATGAGAGGAGGGGACCTGCCATGTTTGGGGTGAAATTCAAAATCATGTTTAAACCCAGTATTCCAAATGAAAAGAAGATATTGGGAATTTGGGAATGTTACATCTTTGAAAACTTGAAAAGTAATCCCGTCATCTCCACTAATTCTTCTTCCATTGCATATTGCATAATCAAATAGTTACACGGCGTTCATACAAATTACGACTCCTGTTCAGAAACTTAATCTCAGCAGTTCTCCCACGGGTAATAAATAATCTTTTCGAAGCGAGTTTTCATGGAAATGGCCATATTACAAGACTTAGATGTCGGAAGCTTTTTTAGACCAATTACATTGCTCTGACAGTCAGAGAATGTCAGTTAAAAGAAAGAAACTCATCAGTTAGAGTAAAATATACAACTCGTGTTCGATCTGCCTTAGTATTTAGGTCTCCATGATTCATAGAGCTTAGTTTCGGGGTCACCCACTATATGAAAATCCAACCAACACACTGAAGGTATTATTTGGGATAATTATTACCTACCTTCCTAGTCTGATATTAGCTTTGTGCTTGACCTACTCTCAACTCCCCCTGCCTGTTTGGTCAAAATATTCTCCCACAAACCTTCGTGTGAAATGACCCCCAGACTTTCCCCAACTTTATGGACTTTTATAGAGGAAAATCGTTTTGTTTCGGTGATGTAAATGTATAGATAAGGGTACAGGTAGTAAATGTACACACAAAAGTATGGGTAGATGTGGTGTGATGTAGAAAAAGCAGTTGTTTTCAATGATTTCCTTTTTTAAGCACTTTTCTATATTTTACATAGTCTTCTTCTTCTTTCAATAGAAAATCTCCACAACTTCCACAAGTAACATTAACCACAGAGCCTGTCCCTCAACTGATTAGGTCCCTAGGTACTATAAGAGTACTATCTATCCTCAAAGTTAACAAAAGTTACTCCAAATTCAAAGATAGTCAAAATTTCTGTGTGGAAAAATCGACAGGGGAACAATTAAGCATACGACTATTACCTTCATTATATCTTTCCCTGGTACTCTTGGGTTAATACAAATAAAGCTTAAACCGAAAGTCTAATCCAAAATGTGGAACACATCTCCAAGCAGATTACAAATGTTAGGGCAAAACGGGGGTCATTGGACCTCTTTTGTGAAAGAAAGATTAGAAGGAAGTGAAGGATCTTCCGTTTCCTGAAGGAGCTTTTTCACCAAGTTTGTCAATGGTGGGCTAGTCCCAACTTTATGGACTTTTATAGAGGAAAATCGTTTTGTTTCGGTGATGTAAATGTATAGATAAGGGTACAGGTTGTAAATGTACACACAAAAGTATGGGTAGATGTGGTGTGATTTAGAATAAGCATGTGTTTTCAATGATTTCCTTTTTTAAGCACTTTTTTATATGTTTCCTTTTCTTCTTTTTCCTCTTCTCCTCCTCCTTCTTCTTCTTCTTAAAAAAAAAAATCTCCACAAGTAACTTTAACCACAGAGCCTGTCCCTCAACTGGTACCATAGGTACTACCTATCCTAAAGTTAACCAAAGTTACTCCAAATTCAAAGCTTAGTCAAAATTTCTGTGTGGGAAAATCGACAAGGGAACAATTAAGCATACGACTATTACCTTCATTATATCTTCCCCTGTACCTAGGTCGGTAACTCACTAGCTAACTACCGGAACAAAGGTAGCAGACTGCCGCTTTCCTCTCTGGATAACAGCACGGAAACAAAGTTCGAAAAACATATCCTCCAACCTCCATTGCTCCCATAAGCACTTCCCATTAATTACCGTGCCATGCTCTCACTTAAATTGCCAAGCCTTTGAAGCAAAGGGGGAAAGGGTACCTTGTAAAACGGCACACAAAAAAGGCATTACAGCTCACACCTCTAATAAATATTTCAAAGGATTTAGGGAAAATCATGGAAATAGATGTAGAGAACAGGAAAAATAGGTAGGTAGGTAGGTAGGTAGGCTGGGTTGACTTGAAAATTGAATTTTGATTTTGACACAGTACATAAACTGATAAATCCCATGTGCATACCTGGGTACAATGGTACATATTATAGGGATTGATTTCGAAGGTGTGGGAAATGTGGGCTGTATGAGTGTAGGCAATTTTCTCTCTTTCTCTCCCTCTCTCTCTTCACCTGTATGATATAGGTACCTAGTCTCTGGGGAATATTAGATATTTCAAATCCATCAGCCCTTTGAAGCAAAGGGGGAAAGGGTACCTTGTAAAACGGCACACAAAAAAGGCATTACAGCTCACACCTCTAATAAATATTTCAAAGGTTTTAGGGAAAATCATGGAAATAGATGTAGAGAACAGGAAAAATAGGTAGGTAAAGGGTGTCCCAATAAGAACGCAAGATTTGATTGTTCAATAAAGCAAGATTTTCCGTGGAAAAAAAATGGACTTCTTAGATGATTTGAGAAGTAAACATTCTGAAATTTTGTGTGGAACAATAATCAGACAAATAACCTCCTCCACTTTGATGTTACGTTCGTTCCCTTTTGACAAAATTTTCGATGACAAATTCGAGGAAATCGGGCTGTATCTCGTTGATGCAATTCAATTTCACTGCAAGATTTGATTGTTCAATAAAGCAAGATTTTCCGTGGAAAAAAATGGACTTCTTAGATGATTTGAGAAGTAAACATTCTGAAATTTGTGTGGAACAATAATCAGACAAAAATAACCTCCTCCACTTTGATGTTACGTTCGTTCCCTTTTGACAAAATTTTCGATGACAAATTCGAGGAAATCAGGCTGTATCTCGTTGATGCAACTTTCAATTTCACTTTTCAATGCTTCAAAGCTTGTGAGTTTGTTGGTGTAAACCTGTGACTTTAGATACCCTCACAGAAAGAAGTCTAGAGGGGGTGAAATTACATGATAATGGAGGCAATTTCTCGTCACCAACACGGAAAATGACACGATTACGACTAGGTGTAAACCTGTGACTTTAGATACCCTCACAGAAAGAAGTCTAGGGGGGTGAAATTACATGATAATGGAGGCAATTTCTCGTCACCAACACGGAAAATGACACGATTACGACTATAAAAACGCTCGCGCAAAAGTGATAATTTGTTGATTTTATTATGCTAACGCGTTGTCGAACCGCTTTAGACTCCACGATGACTAATTTTGATATGTTTAATTGAATAATAGTTACCTACAGGGTACCAAAAGGTGAGGCGAGGAGGGTGAGATCCGGAAATGTACTTTTTTGAAAAATTGAGTAAACTATAAATTTTTTTTTTTTTTTTTTTTTTTTTTTTTTAGTGACGGGGGTTTTACCTTGTGTCCGACGACAAAGCTATATTGGCCTCCTCACATAAACCTCTCCCAACTCAAGTGAGGCTGGGTGAGGTTCATATGGGTTATTTCTTTCCTAAATTTCCTTGGTACATTTGTAGGGGTTAACGGGTGTAAATGCTGTAATGAGAGGCCTTTTTACTTTCCTTTTTCACTGTGACCTCATTATATGTTAATGGCTCTCCCTTCTTCCTTCTTGTGCACTGTTCTGGTTTCGTGGTCTTGCGTTTCTTTCATTTTCAATGTTTCTCTTTTTTTTTAGGCTTTATTTATAGTGGCAGCTGGCAGGGTTCTTCTGAAGGAGCTCTTCCATCCAATCTTTTGCTTCATATTATCTAGAATATCTAGATGCAGTTTTTCTTCCTCCCTCGCTGTTCATTACTTCTTTTCACATTTTCATTACTACGTTTCACATACTTCGTAAACTCTTTTCTTCTCTGCTTACACTTGCTCCATATCTAGATCTTTATCAGTTCCGTTCCATCATTCTTCTTCATATATGCTTTTCCTTAAAACAACACATAAAAAAGTTATGACCCTTTCAAATCTTGCGTTCCTATTGGGACACCCTTTAGGTAGGGTTGTAGGAATGGGTAGGAGGTTAAGTTTGGTTGGGCATGAACGTGTAAACCTGTGACTTTAGATACCCTCACAGAAAGAAGTCTAGGGGGGTGAAATTACATGATAATGGAGGCAATTTCTCGTCACCAAAATGGAAAATGATACGATTACGACTAGAAAAACGCTCGCGCAAAAGTGATAATTTGTTGATTTTATTATGCTAACGCGTAGTCGAACCGCTTTAGACTCCACGGTGACTAATTTTGATAGTTCATCATCATAATTTATTATGTTTCATTCACTGAACCCTTCTCCTTTCCTTTCACCTCTTTCCCTGTTCCTTTTTATTCTTCTTTTCCTTCTTTTACTCCTTTCTTCCTTTTACCCTACTCAACTTTCTTTTTCTTCTTACTTTGTCTACCCCCATCTTCCGTCTGCCTTCAGGTGGGGGGGGGACTAAAACAACACATAAAAAAGTTATGACCCTTTCAAATCTTGCGTTCCTATTGGGACACCCTTTAGGTAGGGTTGTAGGAATGGGTAGGAATTGTATGAATGGGAAGGTGGGAGGTAGGAAAGTAGGAATGGGTAAGAGGTTAAGTTTGGTTGGGCATGAAGGTAAGTAAAGGTAAGAGCCTTTAGGTAGGGTTGTAGGAATGGGTAGGAATTGTATGAATGGGAAGGTGGGAGGTAGGAAAGTAGGAATGGGTAAGAGGTTAAGTTTTGTTGGGCATGAAGGTAAGTAAAGGTAAGAGAATGTGTTTTTAATGTCTATTGAATTATTACGGATTTGCGTGGAACTTTGAAATTACTTAAAAATTACTTAACTTTATCCGTCTTCTTTACTTCCTCTGTTTCTTCCCCTCTTTGCTCTCTCTGCTTCCTCTTCTTTCGAGTGGATTTACTGAAAGTTTCATGTTATAAGGAAAGTACGAATTTACAAAGCAAAGGATCTAGAGGAGCTTTAGGGTAACATGGAATATGTACACAAGAAAGTCTGCTTTCTATGTATGCTGTCTTTTTATTCTGTCTTGATTTTTCGAATTTTTTGCATGTACCCTGTTCGTATTGTTTCCAATGCAAATGAACGATTCCATTTTCCATGTTTCTATCACGCTAAAAGCTTCTTTTTTATTGAAAGTCCTGTTTGATTTTATTGTTTAGGTTTAGGGTATTAATTTAATATATCTTAACTTTATAATAATTATAACATTAAACACTGAATTTGATCTTAGACATTACCTCCGTTCTTTATATGGGGTACCATCAGTCGATGTCGATTGACTTCGGACGACTATAGTGTAGACGCAGCCTAACATTTCACAAAATAAATATGCTCTTTGTTGTGCCACCCTGTACAAAGTATAACCGCAATCGCTTCGGCTACTTAAAGCAATAACTCTTGAAGTTTTTCCTATTATCTTCCCAACCCAAGTACAGACTCAACATGAAATATATTCGCCCTTTTTGCAAGAGCCTAACAAGGATTTATTTGAAGGCGTGGTAAAAGAAATCTCCAGTAAGGTTCATTTCAGTTTACTTTGTGGAAAAGATTGTGCAAGAGCATTAGAAAGTAGAAAGTTGGAGTTATGAACACGGAAAGTAAAGAAAGTTGGAGGTGAAATGAAAGTAAATGAAGTACGAGGTCCTTAGATAAGGAAAACCTATCGCATGACGAGCAAGACTCTGAACAGACTGGAACTACAAGGTTACTGATAACAGTGATAAGACGTCTGAGGTAAGCGAAAATGAAGAGGACTTTACAAGGCGAAATCCAAGAAGATTTTAAAAGGATATTTAACTACATACCTAGAGCTCGCCATTATAAATTAAACTTTTTAGCTGACTACGCCCGCTGGGCAATAAATTTGGCCTTCCTGTCTTCCCGCCGGGAATCGAATATGGGCATCCTACGTGTTAGGTCATATTGAAGTTTTCGATGAAATGAAGCTTATAGTTTTGTATGCTATAAAGGTATATCACCGGAGTTTTAAATTTTTAAATCCCGTGACCATAACACTCTGAATTTTTCTTGCATGACATTTCCTCCTATGACTTTTTCTCCACTGAGGCCACCCCAAGATTTCGATCTCCAGTACCTAGTATGTATGTTCCCCATGAGAAGGAAGAGAAGAGACTGAGACTGCTCAAACTTTTGGAGAAACTTTTCAAGTTGATGATGATGATGATGATGACTCAAGAGGACGCCAGACAGACTGACTAGTTCTACACACAAACCCAGTGGAACAAAATAATAATCGAGTGGACTCGAGTGAAGTCAAACTCGAGTCCACTCGAGTAAAATCATTCACTCGGCCCATCACTACAATATATGTACTTGGCTGACATATTCCAACATGAGGACATTCATTTCTCTAAGTGACATGTCTAGTGTCGGATGGAGAACGTCAACCCTATATTCAATAAACTATAGCCCTATATTATCTCTAACCCATAGCCCTATATTCAATAACGTATAGCCCTATATTGTATATTCTCTAAACCTAAAGAGGACATTCATTTCTCTAAGTGACATGTCTAGTGTCGGATGGAGAACGTCAACCCTATATTCAATAAACTATAGCCCTATATTATCTTTAACCCATAACCCTATATTCAATAACGTATAGCCCTATATTGTATATTCTCTAAACCTAGGGGAATAACGTCCGTTCTCGGAATGGCTGGCTTTCTCTTATCCTGTCCTACTGTCTTCTCTCTTCTCTTTCGGGACGATAACACCTTAGCACTTACAGTTCCCTCTGTAAACTAGCCCAACACAGGTACCGATATTTTGCAATAGATTAACAGGTTTGTCCTTGGGGAAAATGATGTACTTGAAGGTTAGGTAGCATGCAAAAAGAACTTTTACAAATGAGCAACTCTTGAAGTGTACTTTTAAGGCGAGAATTTCTTTCCTCCTACGGATAATCTCGGAGAAAAATGATGAATTTCACATTTATGTATTTTCAAATCTGAGACAGAATAAATTAAATCACATAGAAGGAGGAGGAAATAAAGAGGGAGAGTGAGAAGGAGGGAGAGAGAGAGAGAAAGGGAACGTCTTCCTTCACTGCTTGTATTTCCTTATGTATGAATATTTAAACAAAACTAGAGGAGAAATTAGGCTCCTCCCTTACTGAAACCAAAGACATTTCCAGAATTTCGAGATTAGCAATTTTACAATGGTCGTAAAGTTTCCACTTTCCACCACAATATTTCAAATTTGAAAGGAGTGACTTCCGAATTTCACATTTCACTTTTTTTCCTCCTGAAATTTTTCAAAATTCAATTTCCTGTCGTTTTCGAATGCCTCCTTCGCAACCTTTTCTCAATAATTTTATTCTTCACCACAACTTGAATCTTTATTAAAGGTAGTAGATACATATATCTAGAAATTTGTTTGTCCATTGGATTCTATTTGCCTTCAACTTCTATAAAGGGAAGTCTACTCCTATTACCTGACAAAATAATGTAACTCATTCAGTAAGAACCCTTATTAAATTTCAAATGGAAGAAATTGAACGAACGAAGTGATATTTTTCTTTTGTCTGTGTGTTTGTTAACTGTTCCAGTGTTCCACATTGCATAACTCTCAAAAATATTGGGCGTTCACACAAATTACCCCCTTCATCTACCATAAAATTATGAAAGAGAGAGAGAGAGAGAGAGAGAGAGAGCAAGGGTGTGTGTGAGAGAGAGAGAGAGAGCAAGGGTGTGTGTGTGAGAGAGAGAGAGAGAGAAGAAGAGAGGAGAGTTAAAGTGCAATGATTGAAAATGGAATGAGTGAGTAATTTGAATATGGGATCTGAAAAGGGAAGGAGGGGTTTTTGAAACGAAAGCAAAGAGCAAGAGTACATATTACCGATGTAGAGAGAGCGAGTGTGTGTGTAAGAGAGAGAGAGAGAGAGAGAGAGAGAGAGAGAGAGAGAGAGAGACTTACAATGGAGTTTTTCATCTAGATTGCCCCGTGACGTCACGGATAAAGCTCGGATAAATTCTTCAAACTCTATTGAGCCATCCTGAAAACAAAAGAAGGAAACAAGATGTTAGGAAGTTAGGGAACACACATTAAAAGTATACTCGTAGGTATGAATGTAGTTCTCTATTTGCCCCGTGACGTCACGGATAAAGCTCGGATAAATTCTTCAAACTCTATTGAGCCATCCTGAAAACAAAAGAAGGAAACAAGATGTTAGAAAACATATTGCGAGTAAAATTATGTATAGACAAAATGGGGCGGAATCTCTATAAAAATAGGGAAAAAAAACTTCAATAGAGGCATCTTGGTTTAAGTCTTAAAAATTCCCTAGAAAATCTAGAAATAGAATTCCTTTGAAATATTTCTACTTGTCTACTTCACTTACTTACTTACTTATACACAGTATGGACTACTTACCTAGCATGTACTGATGACATCATAGATATAGATACATGGCACGTGGTATGGGATTATAGTAGCAATGTAGAATTGTACGATTAGGAAAATTGTCCATAAATGTAGGGTGTACCTACCTAATGTATGCAGATATTATGTATACTAGTTTCTACCTATAATATTATGTAAGCCAATGTAATCCTAATTGCATCATGCCGTTACTGAGCTTAAAATAACATGATATTATGCATACATTAAAAAAAAAGTTCAAGTTGAAAAAAAAAGGAATTTAGCTCGAAAAAGGACGAAAAAAATTTGCATTCGTAACAAGCTATGCCGTTTATACTGGGCATTATAATATTTTGAAAGCATTCAGCTTCCCACGTTTAAAAGATCGTTAAAAGTACATTTTAGTTGCTGCACAGGGACTAGTAACTTTTAATTGCTTTTTGCTGAAAAACATGAGCGAAGGTGGGAGTCACAATTTTAACCCAAAAAGGCACTTCCGTGTGGTCACGAAGCGTGGGTTTCCTTGGCTTTCCTCGCCATAAGTCATTCGGAAGAAAAGGGAAAAGGAAGCTTTCTCCTTAAAGTACGAACTATGTCATTATGGCGAAGCCCGGAATTATTTATCTTAAGGGGTTGCTGCAATTTACTTCATCTGACTTCTTGGAGAAATTGTACTTCAAAATAAATACGGTCTAAAAAACATAGGCCTTCTAGAAACATTTCAAAATTCCAACGTTAGCCCTAAAAAAAAAGTTATTTCTATCACAGTACAGGTGCATAAAAAGCTGTCTTTTACATTTTCCGTAGTACCTTTCACTATTAACCTGATTATTTCATACACATTTTGGTGCCAAATTTTCATGATCATAAAGGTACTCTAAAATTCCATACCTCGGCTGGGATCGAACCCACGCCCTCCTGATTACCAGGCGAGCGTCTTGACCACTACGCCACCGAGGCAGGTAAGCGTGGAGTTTACAGCAGATGTAAACTACATACAATTCTATTTTTATCCCTACTCTAACCACCTCCTACACGTAAAAAGGTATATTGTTAGATGCATATTTATGTATTGTCCATGTGGAATATGGCTGGCGGGGTTTTCTCGTAAGTTTCCGAAACAACTGGGAAAACATAATTTCAGGATAAAGCTACCTGATATTATTATTTTCTGTTTACACTTCCAATATAGAAATCACCGAACCGTGCATAAGACACTGGAAACGCCGTCTACATACATAATTACAATTCTATTTTTATCCCTACTCTAACCTCCTACACGTAAAAAGGTATATTTTTAGATGCATATTTATGTACTGTCCATGTTCTGAAGAACTGTTACATAAAATATTCACTTGTTGGTTCTAGGTCATTCTAGGTTATGGGATGGCATGCAAGTAACACAATTTTTCAGAAGAAATAGAAAACCTTCATTGGAGAAAAAGTGGTGAAAGAATCACCCATATAAGAGTACCTACAGCATTTTCTCGCAAGATTCTTGTTCAAGAAAATCTTAGTCCGTGAGAAAAAAGAGAGAGAGAGAGCGTCGAAATAAATTTTAATATTCACAAGGATTTTCGTAAAAGAGAGTAAAAACCACTTCTTCCCCCCCATAAGGATTAGCAAGAAGGGAGAGAGGGGCGAGAGAGAGAGAGAGAGAGAGCGTCGAAATAAATTTTAATATTCACAAGGATTTTCGTAAAAGAGAGTAAAAACCACTTCTTCCCCCCATAAGGATTAGCAAGAAGGGAGAGGGGGTAATTTATTGTCATAGGATAATTTATTTATGAGCTTGGTAATGTTGTGTTGACTTTCATAAATTTTCAGTTTATTATTATTTATTTTTTGCTCTCATTTTCCCTACATTTTATGGTATCAGATAAGCATAACCTTCATAATCATTTATGGAAGTTTTTAACAGGTTTATATTCTGACTATTTAGGACAAGTGGTAAAGATCGGGTGTAAACACCATGTAAAATGTATCTGACATCAGTGGCATTGGAAGACAAGTTAGCTTAAGGAGAGGTGAATATTGGGGTCCACCACATTTGGGTCAATGTTCAGGATCCTTTGGGCCACCGAGATTTGTGTTACTTGATCTTTCCTTTTTCAATGTCTTATGCTCGTGTCTTTGTACAGGTACACGTGTATATTATTATTATTTTTTTAATGTATTCCAAGCATGACTTTTTTTTTCTTCTCCTTCTTATTCAACTACTTCTTCACCTCCTCCTTTTTTCCACTTCGCCTTTTTCCTTTGTGGTCCGTTTTCCTGTCTTTATCAGCTTTACTACTACTACTACTCTTCTAGTTTCCATCCCTCTCTTCTCCTCTTCTTGCTCAAATCTCCAAATACATCTCTCTTTCTTTCTTTCTTTCTTTCCCTCTCTCTCTCTCTTTTATTTTATTTGCAATTTCTTCTCGTTCATCTGGTTCTGGTTTCTGTTTCTCATTATCAAAGTTTTAATTAATTCTTTCCTTCTATTCACCTATTTGCTTCCGAGCTTATAAGATGACTTGAAGCATTGCGTACACACATAGTGCCTTAGGGAGTTAGCTATTAGGATCTGACTCGGTGACTGAGTAGTCCACTGAAAGAGTAGTTCTGTTTTATAATTACCTATAATTCACTCACTCTTTTCAGATCTCTAAACATAATGCAAATATTTCTACCGTCTCGTCTAGGACTTTACAAAGTAGGTATGTAATATGTACTCTGATGAATAATAACCTTAAACGGCCTCATGTTGACTTTAACTTGGTCCATTTTTGGACCAATTCTCAGAGCGCCCAAAACACGATTCATCATAAGACAACTGACCTGGTCCTAAAACCCCCAGTTCTACTGCTCCCCGAAGGATGAGAACATTAGATGAAGCTATGTGTAGTATTCCAAAAGGTACGGGTAGTTACGTTATAACTACTCGTATTGTTATAGTTTATGTAGACTTTAACTATAGCATATGTACCTATGTAGCCTATACCAATGGAGATTGATTTTCAATATGTTTGGAATTTTCCAGGACGTTGTGTGTTTGAAAGCTATTAAAATCGTTTTCCTCTATCTCCCTCCCTCTCTCTTTTCTCTGTATCTTCCTAATCGTAAAATCAGCACAGTGTTTTACTACAGTCGAACTTGTCTGTTTGGGACCCGTCTAATTGAGAAACCTGGAAAAAATTACACCCCTTTATTCAGTAATGTTAATGTAATAGGGAAACACTTAATATGTATGAAACCTCGATAAGCGGGGGAAAAAATGCCGGTCCCTTGGACTCCCAATTAGACAGGTTCGACTGTATTTAGGTAAATACCCTGTCGGCGTTTTCAACGAACGAACCGAATTCGAAATTTTTAATTTCGATCAAGTTTGGAAAAAATGTTGAACACCCAAAGGACATTTTCTCATTGCTTTTTGAGTCTACAGTTCCCAGAGCTACTAGTTGAAAGCGATGTGAAGAAGGAGAAAGAGAGAGGAGAAAGAGAGAGAGGGAAAGGGAAAAAGAGAGCGCAAGAGAGAGACAAAGAAAAGACGAAAGAGAGAGACAGAGAGAGAGAAAGGGAAAGATAAAAAGAAGGAGCAATTGAGCACAGTTGACTAGACTTGAGTCAGAATATACATAGGTTCCTATACACTATGCATAGACGTAGGAGGTACCAGGGCCGTATCCAGTGTCGAGGGAGGGGGGGCCGAGGGTCCAAACAGTGATGTAAAGGGGGTGGATGCTCCACAGTCTGACCTACAGTAAAGAGGAGAAAAATGAAACTCGAGAGGGGGGTGAGCTCGCCCCCCTGTAAATACGGCCCTGAGAGGTATGTATAATAATTGCAGTCAGTCAGTGGAGACGATGCAGTCATTTGCTTTCCGCTCGATTTGGCTCAATTTTACTTTTAAATCGATTCAAGTAACCCCACCCTGTCTCTCTTACCTTCTACCTCTTCTCTGACGACACCGAAGCGAATACAATAGCCCGTCCCTTATACCTTTTTTTTTTATTACTATCGTAATAATAAAGGAAGGACGGGCTAAAAAAGGGATGTGAGGAAATGAAGAGAGGTGAGGGAGGGAGCAAAGAGGAGGAGAGGAAGGGAAAAGGGAGGAGAATGAAGGAAGAAACATGGATAAAGAGGGGGTGAAGAGATAGGAAAGGGGAAGGAAGAGGGATGAAGGGAGAGAAGAGATGAGGAAGGAAGAGAAGAGCTATAAAGAGTGAGTAAATAGAGAAGAGAAGGGAGGGAGTGTAAATGGGAGAGAGAGAGAAAGAAAGGGAGGAGAGGGGAAAGAAGAAGGGAAGAGGAGAGAGAGAGAGAGGAGGAGGAGAGAGAGAGAGAGAGAGAGGGGGGGAAGAGGAAGGAGAGAGAGAGGAGAATATCGCCTGTATCACTCATAGCCTACGTGAGCTAATCTCCTAATCCTCACATACTGAATACTAATTAATGCATTTCTCTCGAATTTCATTGCACTTAGCACCTCCATTCAAATTCAATGGTCAAATGATAGAATATAATATTATACCTATGTACCTTGTTTAGACTACCGAGATAGGACTGAAAAGTCCCTTTAACCACCTCCATTCAAATTCAATGGTCAAATCATAGAATATAATATACCTAACTTGTTTATTCTGCTGAGACAGAACTGATAAGTCCCTATACGGCCTATATCAGCAATGAGAGAATGTAGAATAGAATAGACCTTGTTTATTCTGCTGAGATAGGACTGGAAAGTCCCTATACGGCCTATATCAGCAGCAGTAAGAGAATATAGAATAAAATATACCTTGTTTATACTGCCATAGGACTGAAAAGTCCCTCTACCCCCCAGAAGTAATATTTTGAAACAGAAAAGTCCAATTTCTTGAGGCACTTGTTTCATATTTTCATCCACTTTCTTAGAATTGATGCGACCCCACCATTGCCGGGAGCAGAATCAGAATGAAGAATAAAGTCGACAAAAGATAATAAATCGGCTCCGATTGGTCTATTGCATAAAGGAGTCTAAACTTTCGGAGTTCTAAATAGGACAGAAGACGCCCAAATACGACCACGATGTCACATAAACCCACAGTTTCCAAAATTAATGACGGTTTCAAAATTCTGATCGAGAAAACACGTCTATTATTATTTCCCTCTATACATGACGTGCATAAATTATTAGTAGAGTATGAGAGAGTGAGAGAGGGGCGAGGGAGAGAGAGAGAGAGAAGAAGGAACTCAGAAATTCTCTTTCTTTCTGTCTTTGTCTTTTTTTCCTTTTCCTCTCTCTCTCTCTCCCTTTCCTTTCCTCTCCTATCTCTCTCTCTCTCTCTCCCTTTCCTTTCCTATCTCTCTCTCTCCCTTTCCTTTCCTATCTCTCTCTCTTGCTCAAAATCTCTTTCTTGTCTTCTCTCCATCAACCTCTTTTTCTCCCTTCCCTCTTTCTTTTCCCCCCCTTTCTTTAAAAAAGTTCTTCAGAACTCATGACATCTAAATGGCCTCATTACAAGACTAACATGTTGGTAAAATGGGACAAAGAAATGCTTCAAATGGGACAAGGGAATGCTTAAAATGGGAGAAGGGAATGCTTGAAAAAGGCGAGGGACGGAATCATGAAGCCTCTCCTATCTCTCTCTCTCTCTCTCCCTTTCCTTTCCTATCTCTCTCTCTCCCTTTCCTTTCCTATCTCTCTCTCTCCCTTTCCTTTCCTATCTCTCTCTCCCTTTCCTTTCCTATCTCTCTCTCTCCTTTTCCTTTCCTATCTATCTCTCTCTCTTGCTCAAAATCTCTTTCTTGTCTTCTCTCCATCAACCTCTTTTTTTCCCTTCCCTCTTTCTTTTTTTCCCCCTTTCTTTAAAAAAGTTCTTCAGAACTCATGACATCTAAATGGCCTCATTACAAAACTAACATGTTGGTAAAATGGGACAAAGAAATGCTTCAAATAGGACAAGGGAATGCTTAAAATGGGAGAAGGGAATGCTTGAAAAAGGCGAGGGACGAAATCATGAAGAATGCTTAAAATGGGAGAAGAGAATGCTTAAAATGGGAGACGGGAATGTTCAATGGGACAAGGGAATGTTTAGAATGGGACAAGGGAATGCTTAAAAGGGGCGAGGGATGGGATCATGGGGAATGCTGCTATGATTTTACATCAGAAACAGCACATGAATGGGAGTAGCAATAACACATATACATAGTAACAATAGAGAGTAGCAATAACACATAGTAGCAATATCCCTGACGTGATGTACGCATCTGGTATGCGGATATGGAAAGCAATAATACTCCCTCTGGTGACGTGACTCACATGGTAATATAATCAGAGGCGTTCACAGATAGATTGGCCCCCAGGGGCTGCCTTCAATAATGGGCCCTCCTCGTAAACTGAAAGGGGCGAGGGATGGGATCATGGGGAATGCTGCTATGATTTTACATCAGAAACAGCACATGAATGGGAGTAGCAATAACACATACGAGTAGAATCATATATATAGTAAGAGTAGCAATAACACATAGTAGCAATATTCCTGACGTGATGTACGCATCTGGTATGCGGATATGGAAAGCAATAATACTCCCTCTGGTGACGTGACTCACATGGTAATATAATCAGGGGCGTTCACAGATAGATTGGCCCCCAGGGGCTGCCTTCAATAATGGCCCCCGCTATAGACGGCCCTGCACCTGACTCTCTAGTCTTTGTTACATTCCTCTTTGGTATGCAAATTTACGTTTCCATTATGTTTGTTGTGGTTCAAAGGTGAATAAGGAGGTTGTCATTTAAGCTGAACAGTTTATTAAAACACCCGTGGCTGGGTTGGCCCTGCGGCAGTGCGGTTCTATGGGTTGGGGTACGTTCCTGCACTCTCCTTACCTATAATAGTGTCCTAGTTTTATCCTTATTCAAGTTGCAGCAATTTCGTGTCGGTCGTCAGAACCAGAACATTTGCTGTTAGAAGTGTCAAGGTGTGTCCACACGGTCGGGCGTCGACTATGTGTGGACACAGCTTTAGAACGGAATTTTCAAAAATCGCTCATTTTTTCACCCTTGGCCCTGGGTACATAGCCACTTTTGATCTACATCCTAAAACCAAACTCCGTTAGGTATACCTGTGTCCACACATAGTCGACGCCGTTGATCGACGTTGACTGATACCGTACACTGCGACACTGCCTCGACAACACAGATTTATCTCTTTTTTTTAAACTCTTTTTATTTGGAATATTTACAAAAGTATAGGTACAATAAATATATACAGAACAACAAGATTAACAAAAGAGAAGAAAGAAAAAAAAAAACAAATACACAATAATAAATTAATAACAAGAAGAAAGAAATTAAATAAATTAGGTATAAAATAAGCTATCTACAAAATATTCCAACTAAGGGGCGGGATTAATGCCTGGGGCATTCTCATTCTACTTCCTTAAAGTAGAATCCATGGCTTTCATCATGGGACTTACCCTGCCCTGCGTGCTGTCGCACGATCTTTTTCTACCGCCATGGAATTATTGAACCAGGCAAGCCTGGTCGTCGCCATCTATCATTCTACCGCCTGCCAGTGCTTTGTCGACCCGGAGAGTGGAGTGGAGAGCATAGAATAGAATAGAATATACCCTGTTTACTGTTTATACTGCCAGAATGAGACTGAAAAGTCCCTTTACTCGCGCAGTCTAAACAAGGACTTATGTATATGTGGTACAAAACCTTGCTTAAATTTTTATAAACCCTGCTTAAATTTAAAAAAAGGAGAAAAAAAAGTCGTCTTTTTTTCTCCTCTATAATCACTTCCCTCTAACTGCTCGATGCTCTATGCGCTTTGCTCTCCACTTCGTTCAACTTTCTACCCTTCCTTCAGGTCAAATTTATTTTACAGAACTCTAACCATTAGCCTATTCTACGTACCTTTGAGTACCGTTAATTTAATAATTTGCTTGAATTTTCAAAGTCTTACCTTCTACAAAATACACATGAAAGAATTAGTTCTATAGAAACCTCTGTAGAATCTCCTACAACAAGTTCTAGTTGGGAGTAGAATACTCCTTTTACAGTCAAACCTAGATAGGGTAAGTGTACCATTTATTCGCCCACCTAAAAAACGTAGGTACCATTTATTGGCCCACCTGCCAACATTTATTTTTCTAATTTTTGTTTTTATGACTACAATTTTTGAATAGCACTGGTTCGATAGCAGTCTTTAAGACCTTTCTTTTGATGAAATTGGATCTTGAAAAATTTCGTCCAGTGTCAGACTTATGGTGGGCGTGATGGGTACAGGGTGGCCAATAAATGGTACGTTTTTTAGGTGGGGCCGAATAAATGGTACACTTACCCGTACATAGGGTACTACCTAATTGAAATTCTGGATTTATCTTTGGATGGTCTTCCATGATTTACATAATTATATCTCACACCTGAAAATCAAAATGAAGCGGCATATGTTATGTAAGGTTGCTACCAAATACAGTGCAATACTAGATAATGTGATTTCATTGAATATAAAAGTTTAAATTTCATAATTGAACG
>NW_007378430.1:0-80683 GCF_000475195.1 Diaphorina citri | reverse complement strand
AGAAATGGAAAAAAAAAAAACACATACAAAAAAAAAAACCCTCCCCGCCTTCTTGATTTTTTTTTTTTTTTTTTTTTTTTCTTGCCTTCTGTTTTTTCTTCACATTTTAGTCAAAATGTAAACCTAAATCCTATTTTTTTCTTTTTTTTTACAATTTAAGCCCTATTTTCTTATTTGACTTTTTTCATAGTCAAACATGGCTGAACCAATGAGATTGTGAGATTCCGCTTTGTGGAGCAAATGTGGACGTTCTAAGCGGAATCTCAATGGTTCAGCCAAGTTGACTATAAAAAAAGTCAAATAATAAAATACAGCTTTACTTGTAGCTCAGTGATCTGTGGTTGGCTTTTTATTCAGGGCTGAAGAAGATCTAGGTAGAATATACCCTGTTTATACTGCCAGAATGAGACTGAAAAGTCCCTTTACTCCCACAGTCTAAACAAAGTCTTATGTACATATTTGGTACTTGCTTTTAATATATTTCTACCTCTTCCCTCTACTCTCCACACAACCACACTTCCCTCGAGGAGTGAGTGGGATTCTTTCTTCCCTTGGCTTCAATCAGCTTTCATACAAGGGAATTATACTAGCCCCAAGGTACTCTATCTTCCCACATGAATACAAAATCCCTCCGCCTGTTTTGTTCCTAATTTTTTTCCCACACACTCCTTTTCCTATTTTGCCCCCTCATTTTCCCCTCACTTCTCTTTGCTTTGCTGCTCCTTCCTTTTTACTTTCCCTGCTTCTTGCCCCTTCATTTTCCCACTTTTCCCCTTCTTTCCCTTGGCTTCAATCAGCTTTCATACAAGGGAATTATACTAGCCCCAAGGTACTCTATCTTCCCACATGAATACAAAATCCCTCCGCTTGTTTTGTTCCTAATTTTTTTCCCACACACTCCTTTTCCTATTTTGCCCCCTCATTTTCCCCTCACTTCTCTTTACTTTGCTGCTCCTTCCTTTTTACTTTCCCTGCTTCTTGCCCTTCATTTTCCAACTTTTCCCCTTCTTTATAGGTACTTCCTATACTTCCTAATTTCCCCCCCTCTACATCTCCCTTCTACGTTTCTTAGCCCTTCATTTTTACTTTTTTCCTCACTACTCCTTTCTTTCCCCTTCATTTTCCCCCCTTGCCCCTTCATTATTCCCAGCGTTTTCCCTTCTTGTCCCTTCATTTTTCCCAGCCCGTTTCTTGGCCTTCAGTTTTTCCCTCCCTCTGTTTTCCCTCTCAGTATAATACCCCATGAACTAATTGGAGTAATAGAATAGAGAGGGAGAGAGGGGCCAGGGGAGGGAAAAAGTAACGGATAGGAATGAATGGGAGAGGGGAAGGTTGGGGAGGGAGGAAAGTTAAGAATATACTGGGAAATTAGTAAAAGGCTGCAGGAAGAAGATTTAACACGTTGAATGCGCTGCGAAAAACGGAGTTACGAATTTCAGACGGTTTGGGTTGAAGTTGGGCATCTAAATCTAAGTTTTATTCTTCTCTTTTTTCTTCTTATCATACATGAGGGAGAGAAAAAATCCATCTCCATAGAAGTTAGGATTAGCTTAGGGGATGATCCATTGTATTTATTATATTTTAATAAAATAAAGCAGAATTTATTCAATTCAATTCAATTCTTCTTCTTCTTCTTTAAGCTCCATCTTGGAAGAATAAATAATTGTAATTGTAATATACAGGCAAATTGTAACTTCCGTGGAAAATAAAATTGTAAAAGGAGACAATTTCCATTTCCCTAAAATTGGGAAGTCTCTCGAACTTTCAAATTGCTTTTGTCGAAAACGCCTTAATGTTTCGCTTTGCTTCCTACCTTCGTGGGGTCCAACGTGTTGAAATTCGGGGTCTAGGGGGAGTTTATAAACAAGAGATTGAGAGAGGCAAAAAAAAGGCCTTTCCCGTAAAAGTTTGTTCGTGTATATGTGCACCGTACCAATTAATGAAAACCTAGAGAAAACTTTACCGTCGGTACATATTACCCACCCCCGTTTTCTTCTTCTTCTTCTTCTTCTTCTTCTTCTTCTTCTTCCTCTCCCTTTTTTTTTTAATTTGGGAGCTTTTCCATCCATCTGGAAAATTTCTGTACGTTCTTTCCCTGAGGTGTAGGCGTAAAAGGAATGAAAGCTTCCTTTATATCTACAGCTACATAGTCTACATACACAAAAAGTAATGCACTTGGGAAAGTCCAGCCATTGGAGTTTTTGATAGGGGTAAGTGTAAAAAAAGGACAGGTTTTATAGTCCTGAAATCGAAGAGAGAAGCAAGACTGGAGAGGAGAAGGTCAGCCGTTTCGAGAACGAACATTATCCGTTCAAGATAAAATCCGCCCCGGGCGGGAATCGAACCTGCGGCCTAGAGCATACAAGGTAGACGTGATGCCAACCAAGCCAACTAGGCTGGCCGATAAGTACTTTAAAATGCTTGTATTGCCTGTAACAAATTAATATCGCTCTTACTCATACACCTTGATAACGTTTATGACTTGACTTGGACTCGAATCAACAACCACCAGATCTGAAGTCCATCCAACCCTAACCACTACAGCACTGAGGTCGGTAGACCTGAGCAGATACCTGCGTACAAACATAAATTAATCCTGTAATCCTGTAGGCAAAAAAGGGGGGACCTGAAAAAGGAGGGAAAAATACCTGACGGATTACTCGACAAATGACAAGCGACGCGCAATCCCTCAGGTTGTTAAACCGATGTTTCCGGGAGAGAGGGAAAAAACAGAGAGGGAACAAAATGAAAAAAAAGGTAAAAAACCACCTCTCTGATAAGCGGAAGGGCGGAAATGGAGAGATAAAATACCGCAGCTCTATTCAAGAGGGGGGGGTGAGGGAGAAATTTGAGAACGGAAAGCTCACACGGCTAAACGAAAAGTCAAAAATCCCTCTCGACAGAGCGGAAATCCCTGCTCGATGCCAAGGGAAATAGATTTATTTTTTGTGAACAATAGAGGGATTTCCACACGGGAGGGAGAGAGGGAGAGGAAAAAGTGGAGGGAAAAAAGGGCTGTGAGTTTGGGAGAGAGGTAAAAAGGGAAGGGAGAGTACAGGTATTTGATTAAAAGAAAGGAAAATAGAGAGGGGGAGAAAGAAAGATCCAAGGAGGGAGGGAGAAGAGCGAGAGAGAGAGAGAGAAAGCAATGTCTTTAAAATCGAGAACAAACCTAATCTATTCAGGATAAAATGCTTGGTTGAAAAAGCTCCTTTTGGAGAATCCTATCACTTTAAATAAAGCAATTTAAAAAAATGGTCCCGGGCAAGAATCGAACCCGCGACCGTTGCCAATTCATCCAATTTTTCATTCGGACGATAAATTCGACTCAAGAAGCTCCTATAATATCGTTGGACAGATGGCTCTTTGGAAAAGCCTAATGTCAGCAAAAGTCGAAAACCGTTCATTCGTAAATAATTAGATTGAAAGCTCACACGGCTAAACGAAAAGTCAAAAATCCCTCTCGACAGAGCGGAAATCCCTGCTCGATGCCAAGGGAAATAGATTTATTTTTTTTTTTGTGAACAATAGAGGGATTTCCACACGGGAGGGAGAGAGGGAGAGGAAAAAGTGGAGGGAAAAAAGGGTTGTGAGTTTGGGAGAGAGGTAAAAAGGGAAGGGAGAGTAAAGGTATTTGATTAAAAGAAAGGAAAATAGAAAGGGGGAGAAAGAAAGATCTAAGGAGGGAGGGAGAAGAGCGAGAGAGAGAGAGAAAGCAATGTCTTTAAAATAAATCGAGAACAAACCTAATCTATTCAGGATAAAATGCTTGGGTCAAAAAGCTCCTTTTGGAGAATCCTGCCACTTTAAATAAAGCAATTTAAAAAAATCGTCCCGGGCAAGAATCGAACCCGCGACCGTTGCCCCTTCATCCAATTTTTCATTCGGACGATAAATTCGACTCAAGATTCTCAAGAAGCTCCTATGATATCGTTGTACAGATGGCTCTTTGGAAAAGCCTAATGTCAGCAAAAGTCGAAAACCGTTCATTCGTAAATAATTAGATTGAGAGAGAGAGAGAGAGAGAGAGAGAGAGAGAGAGAAGGAGAGGGAGAGAAAAACATAAAGTCGAGGAAGAAGGAAACAAAGAGAGAAAGGGAAAGAGGAAAGTAGAAAGAGGGACAGAAAGAGAGAGAGAGAGAGAGAGAGAGAGAGAGAAAGAGATAGGAGAGAAAGGAAGGCGGCAAGAGAGGTGAGGAGAAAATTGCGAGGGAAAAGTCACCAATAGAAGACATGGGAAGAGAGACAAGGAGAAAACAGGAGGGTTAGGTAGAAGCTCAAAAGCAGAGAATGGGACGGAAAGCTCACACGGCTAAACGAAAAGTCAAAAATCCCTCTCGACAGAGCGGAAATCCCTGCTCGATGCCAAGGGAAATAGATTTTTTTTTGTGAACAATAGAGGGATTTCCACACGGGAGGGAGAGAGGGAGAGAAAAAAGTGGAGGGAAAAAAGGGTTGTGAGTTTGGGAGAGAGGTAAAAAGGGAAGGGAGAGTAAAGGTATATTTGATTAAAAGAAAGGAAAATAGAGAGGGAGAGAAAGAAAGATCCAAGGAGGGAGGGAGAAGAGCGAGAGAGAGAGAGAGAGAGAAAGCAATGTCTTTAAAATCGAGAACAAACCTAATCTATTCAGGATAAAATGCTTGGGGCAAAAAGCTCCTTTTGGAGAATCCTGCCACTTTAAATAAAGCAATTTAAAAAAATCGTCCCGGACAAGAATCGAACCCGCGACCGTTGCCCCTTCATCCAATTTTTCATTCGGACGATAAATTCGACTCAAGAAGCTCCTATAATATCGTTCGACAGATGGCTCTTTGGAAAAGCCTAATGTCAGCAAAAGTCGAAAACCATTCATTCGTAAATAATTAGATTGAGAGAGAGAGAGAGAGAGAGAGAAGGAGAGGGAGAGAAAAACATAAAGTCGAGGAAGGAGGAAACAAAGAGAGAAAGGGAAAGAGGAAAGTAGAAAGAGAGAGAGGGAGAGAAAGAGAGAGAGGGAGAGAAAGGAAGGCGGCAAGAGATGTTAGGAGAAAATTGCGAGGGAAAAGTCACCAATAGAAGGCATGGGAAGAGAGACAAGGAGAAAACGAGGAAGAAGGAAACAAAGAGAGAAAGGGAAAGAGGAAAGTAGAAAGAGGGACAGAAAGAGAGAGAGAGAGAGAGAGAGAGAGAGAGAGAGAGAGCGAGAGAGAGAGAGAAAGAGATAGGAGAGAAAGGAAGGCGGCAAGAGAGGATAGGAGAAAATTGCGAGGGAAAAGTCACCAATAGAAGGCATGGGAAGAGAGACAAGGAGAAAAGAGGAGGGTTAGGTAGAAGCTCAAAAGCAGAGAAGGGGAAAAGGAGGGGAGGGAGAAGGAGAAAGTTCAAAAGGCAGGATAGAAGATGAGGAGAAAAGGAGGGGAGGGAGAGAGGAGAAGGAGAGAAGGTTTTGAATATTAAATTTGACATTTGGGTGAAATTTATGTTATTCCCTCCCTCCCTTTCTCTATTCTCTCTCTCTCTCTCTCTCTCTCTCTCTCTCTGGCCCGTATTGTTTCCAATTTTCCTTCCTATTGGGGAGAAAAGGACAGAGAAAGAGAGAGAGAGAAAAGGAGAGTGAAAAAGTGATTGGAGAGGGACAGAGTGAGAGAGGGAGCGAGAAAAGAGAGAATTGAGGAGGGGAGAGAAAGGAGAAGGAGAGAAGGTTTTGAATATTAAATTTGACATTTGGGTGAAATTTATGTTATTCCCTCCCTCCCTTTCTCTCTCTCTCTCTCTCTCTCTCTCTCTCTCTCTCTGGCCCGTATTGTTTCCAATTTTCCTTCCTATTAGGGAGAAAAGGACAGAGAGAGAGAAAAGGAGAGTGAAAAAGTGATTGGAGAGGGACAGAGGGAGAGAGAAAAGAGAGAATTGAGGAGGGGAGAGAAAGAGAGAGAGAACGTGATTGGACAGGGACATGAGTGCTGAGAGAGGGAGAGAGAAAAGAGAGGAAGAGGAGAAGGAGAGAAGGTTTTGAATATTAAATTTGACATTTGGGTGAAATTTATGTTATTCCCTCCCTCCCTTTCTCTCTCTCTCTCTCTGGCCCGTATTGTTTCCAATTTTCCTTCCTATTGGGGAGAAAGGGATAGAGAGAGAGAGAAAAGGAGAGTGAAAAAGTGATTGGAGAGGGACAGAGTGAGAGAGGGAGAGAGAAAAGAGAGAATTGAGGAGGGGAGAGAAAGAGAGAGAGAACGTGATTAGACAGGGACATGAGTGCTGAGAGAGGGAGAGAGAAAAGAGAGGAAGAGGGGAGAGAAAGATGAGAGAGAGGTAGGTATATATTGTTTCCATGATATCTCGAGAGGAAGAGGGGAGAGAAAGATGAGAGAAAGGTAGGTATATATTGTTTCCATGATATCTCCATTATTACCTTTGGGTTATGGGGATTTGCTAAGCTTCTCAATATCCGAGTGTACTGTGTGCTCTTGTAATAGAATAGAATAGAATTTGAGTGGATTAGAATAGAATAAAATGTGAGTGGATTAGAATAGAATAAAATTTGAGTGGATTAGAATAGAATAATAGGTATTTCAGTGGAATAGAATAAAATTTGAGTAGTATAGACTAGAATAGGGATTGAGATAAATAAAAGGAGGAGAAGAAAAAAAAGAAGGCAAAGAAGAAGAAGAAGGAGGAGAAGAAGAAGTAGATTAAGAACAAGACGAAGAAGAAGGAGGAGGAGGAGGAGAAGAACAAGAAGAAGGAGACGAAGAATCGGCAAATCAAGGTAATAGGAATGAACTAATACGACAATGAAAATCAATATGGTACATTGTTATCTACAGTGCCTGCATACCTATGTATACCTTCATAACATCTACAGTACCTATAGGAACCTATGTTATAAGCTACTCGTATAAAAAAGCTCTTTTTGTTTCCCAATGCCACCTATTTAACTTTGAAGATAAACAAGCCAGTTTAAGTTAGCTTGCAGGGTTGCGCACCTGTCTTGCGCTAGGTCGGACTTTAACCTAAAGGAATAACGTCTGTTCTCGGAACGGCTGGCTTTCTCCTATGCTATCCTACTGTCTTCTCTCTTCAATTTCGGGACGATAAGACCTTAGCACTTACAGTTCCCTCTGTAAACTAGCCCAACACAGGTACCGATATTTTGCAGTAAATTAATAGGTTTGTCCTTGGGGAAAATGATGTACTTCAAGGTTAGGTAGCATGCAAAAAGAACTTTTACAAATGAGCAACTCTTGAAGTGTACTTTCAGGGCGAGAATTTCTTTCCTCCTACACAGGTTTGTCCTTGGGGAAAATGATGTACTTCAAGGTTAGGTAGCATGCAAAAAGAACTTTTACAAATGAGCAACTCTTGAAGTGTACGTTCAGGGCGAGAATTTCTTTCCTCCTACGCTACTGACGTACTAAAACACAAAAAGTGTGGAGGGGTTTTTTGTTTTCAAAGTACAAACAATCCCTTAATTACCATCCTGTGCTTCGTATGTGGAAAAGCTAAAAGCTTGTCCTATCTATGTCTACGTAGCTAAATAACTTGTCTCTCTTCTGACCAGGGCCGGACAAAGGGTTGCCGGGGGCCCCGGTGCTGATTCCAAAAGCCCTCCTCCTAGCAAATAATAATAATAGTAATAAAAATAGAAACTAATAATGATAATAATAATAATAATAAAAAAATCAAACATGAATAGGGAAAATTTGCCAATAGCGGACAAAAACTCTGGGACCGAGAATGTCCCTTATTGGGAGATTTTCCCATAAGAAATTATTGATGAAAATGTTCCCGTTTCCCAAAAAATTTACCCTATTTGGAGATGTCCGTTAAGGGAAGTTTCACTTAGGTACGTATACTTAATATTTATTTATTTTTGTGGTGGGGGGACTGTTCCGGGTCCCTTTTCGGACCGAATAGACCCCGCTATGCTATTTGGAGATGTCCGTTAAGGGAAGTTTCACTTAGGTACGTATACTTAATATTTATTTATTTTTGTGGTGGGGGGACTGTTCCGGGCCCCTTTTCGGACCGAATAGACCCCGCTATAGACGGCCCTGCACCTGACTCTCTAGTCTTTGTTACATTCCTCTTTGGTATGCAAATTTACGTTTCCATTATGTTTGTTGTGGTTCAAAGGTGAATAAGGAGGTTGTCATTTAAGCTGAACAGTTTATTAAAACACCCGTGGCTAGGTTGGCGCTGCGGCAGTGCGGTTCTATGGGTTCCATTATGTTTGTTGTGGTTCAAAGGTGAATAAGGAGGTTGTCATTTAAGCTGAACAGTTTATTAAAACACCCGTGGCTGGGTTGGCGCTGCGGCAGTGCGGTTCTATGGGGTGGGGTACGTTCCTGCACTGTCGTTACCTATAATAGTGTCCTAGTTTTATCCTTATTCAAGTTGCAGCAATGTCGTGTCGGTCGTCAGAACCAGAACATTTGCTGTTAGAAGTGTCAAGGTGTGTTCCACACGGTCGGCCGTCGACTATGTGTGGATACAACTTTAGAACGGAATTTTCAAAAATCGCTCATTTTTTCACCCTTGGCCCTGGGTACATAGCCACTTTTGATCTACATCCTAAAACCAAACTCCGTTAGGTATATTTCAGCAAAATTTGACCACAAAAATCAAAACCCCATTTTTTTCCTGCGGGGTCCTTTATTTAAATTAAATAATAAAGTCGAGGCCTCAGGATATAATTTTTCATTACAGCCAGGAGGAAGAAAATTTACGGGGGCGAAAAAAAAACTTCATTATTTTATTCGCATATTATATGTATAGGTACAATTTTTAATTCATTACTAGAGCTTTTGTTCATTTAATCAATATGGTACATTGTTATCTACAGTGTCTGCATACCTATGTATACCTTCATAACATCTACAGTACCTATAGGAACCTATGTTAAAAGCCCCATTTTTTTTCCTGCGGGGTCCTTTATTTAAATTAAATAATAAAGTCGAGGCCTCAGGATATAATTTTTCATTACAGCCAGGAGGTAGGAGGTAAAAAAATTTACGGGGGCGAAAAAAACTTCATTATTTTATTCGCATATTATATAGGTACAATTTTTAATTCATTACTAGAGCTTTTGTTCATTTAATCAATATGGTACATTGTTATCTACAGTGCCTGCATACCTATGTATACCTTCATAACATCTACAGTACCTATAGGAACCTATGTTATAAACTACTCGTATAAAAAAGCTCTTTTTGTTTCCCAATGCCACCTATTTGCTTCCGAGCTTATAAGATGACTTGAAGCATTGCGTACACACATAGTGCCTTAGGGCCTTAGGGAGTTAGCTATTAGGATCTGACTCGGTGACTGAGTAGTCCACTGAAAGAGTAGTTTATTATTAGTAGGAAAGAGGAGAGGGGAGAGGGGAAAAGAACAGAGGGGAGGTAAATATAGGAAATTGGGGAAGGAAAAAGGAGAGAGGGGAGGAGGATAATATGGGAGGGAAAGGGAGGGGGAAAAGAAATAGGAAGGAGGGGAGGAAGATGATATAGGAGGGGAAAAGGGGGAGAGCGAGATAAATGGGTAAGTAGCTTGGTAATAATTTATTCAAAAGTAAAATTTAACCCCCGAAAACCTTTCTTACACACATTTGTATACAATATACTGGGTGGTTCAATCAATTCACTCTCTGAATAAATCCCTGTAAGTACCAGTACTAGTGTACTTTTAGGGTGATCCTTTATCTTACAAATTTAGTAAAGAGACTTTTCAGTCTTATGCGAACAGTCTAAATAAGAACTAAATTCAATAATTCAAACAATTCAATTCAAAGGATTAACCAATCAGAATTTAGGAGCTTCCCCATATAAAAAGTTTATATGGGGAAATTGGTTGATCAGTGAGCCCATATCCACTAAAAATTCATAAAAAAAAGGAAATTTGTGTATAAGAGAGCCCCTATACCAAAAAAATTCAAAAAAAAAAAAAAAAAAAAAAAAAAATCGTTTTACCTACGTCCAGTTCAATATGAGTCGATGTCGGTCGACTTTCTTGTGGTAATTTAGTTGTGTTTTACTCTTGGAAACGGAAACGATTTCGCTGGCCCGCCATGTTGGATTTCCTATGGTTTAGTACCTACAGAACCTACTACACCAAAAGTGGGGAAACAAGCTTCAGAAGAGGGGAAATTCTGAAAGGAGCATAAGACTTTTCGTGACGGCCCAATTGAGCACTAGAAGTCGATGTACCTACCACCCGTGTGCAAAAACAAAATACACACACACACACGGAAAAAGTTTCACTCAGTTCTGACTTGGAGTTGTGAATAGCTGAATGTGTTAAATGAGGATAAAGCAGAATACCCTCCTTTCCCTCCCTCGTTTTTGTCCTCTTTGGCAGTTTTTTATCCGTTTTTATAGCGGCGAATTACTTTCCAAGTTTCCATAGAAAATGAAACACTATGGAAAGGTTTTCAGAGAAAATAATTTTGTCACGGCTGTCTTTTATAGACGAGGGTTATGCATGAAGTCCGGGTAAAGCCAGCCGTTCCGAGAACGAACCTCAGGATCTGTTTAAGTTTTTAGGAAAAAAAGCTCGCCCTTGAAGTTCGTAGAGATCCTAGAGACAGAAAGAAAAGAATGGACGATATGAAAGAGAACGAGGGGAAGAGAAATTGGGGGAGAAAAGAAAAGAATTGGAGGGAGAGCGGATTTTATCCTGATGGGATAATGTTCGTTCTCGGAACGGCTGGCTTTCTCCTATCCTGTCTTCCTTCTCTCTTCAATTTCAGGACGATAAGACCTTAGCAGTTACAGATCCCTCTATCAAACCTCTTGAAAAAAAAAGAAAAAAAATCTGTTCTAAGTATAGATTTATCTACTAGTGGTTCTCGCCCATGAGGGGACGGGCATGCTACGACACAGACCACCATCCAGTGAATGGCTCAGCCGTCAGCCAGGTCAAATCTCCTGAGAATGCCACAAAAAAGTGTTTCCTTCACACATAAGTCGCATGACACATGTCAAGAAACTTCAAAAGAAATATCCTTGGAGAGGGCATCAGGGCAAAGGGAATTCTTGAATTTTTAAATTCCGATGACGTCACATCACTTGGGCAAAAGAAACCATCGCCTCGTCATTATAATTATTATTAGTAGGAAAGAGGAGAGGGGAGGAAAATAAAGGAAAGAAGAAGGAATACCAGAATCTGCAATGTTACAAAGTTCTTAATTCAAGTTGCACCTGTCAAAGGTTTATATGCAAATAACCATTTCAAGTTGAAATGAGAAAGGTCTACAACGTCAACCCTGTGGTACGCCACAGAGATTTTAACTTTGTCAAATGTCCATGATTTGGTCCCGAGGGTATTATGGTAGGCAGTCGAGAGAAAGGGACCTGAACGTTACCATCATTTGGTTCTAAATATGATAGGTACTTCAAGTTGAAATGAGACAGGTCTTATCTAATGAGTCAACTCTGCCGTACGCCGAAGAGATTATAACTTTGTCAAGTAGTGTTATAAATTAAATTCCCTTTCATATAGTCAAAATTACAAAATCTAAACGTGTCCTACATTTGGGTGTGATGTCCATAGAACACTAATTTGACTAAAAAAAAAAAAAAAAAAACTCCGGTTGACCTCATTCTTATAATACAGATTAAATAGTAAATGGGGACGATCTGTCATATGCAAAATAATACCTATGTAAAAAATGCTGTATTGATTTATCAAACCCAGTAAAAGAGACCAATCCCATACGGAATGCTATTGAACCAACGACGACGAAGCCAACATCAATACCAACATCGCCAACACCACCAAACACAGTATTACCAAGAGGAACAATATGGACCAAGAGCAACAATAATAATATCAACTACAGCAACAACACTAACAACAATAGCAATATTACCAACAGCAACATGATCACCAGCAACAATAAACCCAGTAACAGTAATAACAGCAAAAGTAGGTACCCGCAACTTCTCAACTGTAAGTCGGACAGTTCTAAAAGTTTCACCATTCGATTTACAATATGGACCAAGAGCAACAATAATAATATCAACTACAGCAACAACACTAACAACAATAGCAATATTACCAACAGCAACATGATCAACAGCAACAATAAACCCAGTAACAGTAAATAACAGAAAAAGTAGGTCGGATAAGTGTAAATTATTTTCAGGTAGCTCCGAGTTTTGTAATTTTGCAAAAATCTTACAACTCGCCTGTTTTGTAAAATAAATAAAGAAGATAATACCAGGAAAAATAATTGTAAAGGTGGTAAACATTAGAGTAATAATACAAGAAAACAACATCCGTAAAACACGAAATGGGAGCAATAGAGAGAGAAAGAGAAATGGGAGGGAGAACGAAGAATTCTTCAGAGATAGGAGGGAGAAATAGAAGATAGAAAGAGACCAAGAGGGAGAGAGATAGAGCAAGGAAACAGCATCAGAAAAAGGAGAACTAGGTGAGAACAAGCGGGGCCCGTCCCTCCGGGAATTTTTTGATCTTGGTTAAAGATAATCAGTATTTATGTACCTACCTATTTTATTTAATATTCAGTTTATTATTATTCTTGATTTGATTTTTTGATTTTACTTTCATGTAATGATTTAAAATCAAGACTAGAGCCCGTTCTCCCTTTATTCCCAATATAAGGTTCAAGTCACCCATGTACGTACGTACGTTACGTACAGACCATGGGCTAAAAACCACTTTTTTGGAATCAGGGGACCCCAAAACGGATATTTCCACCCATTTCCCGATTTTGAAAATTTGGACCGATTGCAATACTTTCATTACTAGTATAGCTCGCTATACTGTAGTAATAGAAAGTAAAAAAGCTGTGTCCACACATAGTTGACAGCCGTTGACTATGTGTGGACACAGCTTAACTTTCTAGCCAATTAAAAAATTGGGGTAGGTCAGAAAACAAAGGTTGCCAAAGTAACCACAAAACAAAACGCATATGCACCGCCGAATCTGCGGCCAGCGGCCACTGCGGTAGACCGGCGCCCAAAATGAACGTATAAGATACCCCACACAGTCATACAAAATTCATTTATACCGTTAACCTTTACCTATGATATGCAATATGGTACCTATATGCATTTCCCCAAAATTGTGTGAATATGGAGCAAACTGTGGAATATGTGGCTGATGGAATGTGGTTGGAAGGAGAGATTAGGGGTGTAGAGAGGAGGGGGTTTTTGGGTTTTTAGCTTCTAGGGAAGAATGAAGATGGGAAGGAAACCACCGGAGGGGGGGGGGTCGAGGAGGATATCAGAAGAAAAATAGAGATGAGGAATGATTTGGGAAAGGAAGAAGAAGGAAATGGAATATTAAATTTATGACTATGCTGGTACAGGTAAATATGTTTGTGTATTTGCATTTGCTTATTTTGGAGTACGCATATTCTAGCACTTAGGAGGAAAAATCTCGAGTTAATTTAGTCCAACAAGTAAAATTACACAGGTAAGTTAAAACCCAGATCACAACATCACTTTCAAATTGTTTGTCTACAACGAAAGGTCTTAATCCTTATCTCTCATCCTTTCCTAAAAATCCCAAACTTGTGTTTTCTAGGCTAGGATTTTGAACTAATCCTTGAAATCTCTTCTTTCTATCCAGAACACTCTTGCTGATGGTATTAGATACGTAGATAGTCATTTCAGATTTTATCCCCATATCGAAAAGCACCTTATAAAGGGAAAGGGCGAAGAAGTTCTGGCGTTAATCGTAATTGGATTGAAAAGAAAGGGAGTGAGAGGATAAAATGAAGATTATGAAGGGTGAAAAGCAGTGAAATTAGAAAGGAGTGTAATTTTCTTTTGCCACTTTAATTGCCTCGTTCGTTATAATTATACATCTATTCGTTATAATTATAGTGTCGGTAAGGTACCAGGTACATAGAGTTCCATTACAGCCAGAGTGTCCAGGGCCGGGCATAGTCGGATCTAATACCAACAATGCACGGGGGAAAATACAGTTTAAGTCGGATTCAAGGAGCACTCCTTGATTATAAATTCCCTGAAATTCCTTAGAATTTAAGGTAGTTTGCCCTAAATGAGGTATAGAGTTCAATATTAGAGTGCCTTAACCCAGTCACTCGATTGGGCTTCCGGCACCCTAGTTTTTTCTCAGTGTACTGTAGGTTCCGGGCCTCCTTGAGAATCCCGAACCCGCCCCCCCGGGTTAAACATTTGAACTAATCCTTGAAATCTCTTCTTTCTATCCAGAACACTCTTGCTGATGGTATTAGATACGTAGATAGTCATTTCAGATTTTATCCCCATATCGAAAAGCACCTTATAAAGGGAAAGGGCGAAGAAGTTCTGGCGTTAATCGTAATTGGATTGAAAAGAAAGGGAGTGAGAGGATAAAATGAAGATTATGAAGGGTGAAAAGCAGTGAAATTAGAAAGGAGTGTAATTTTCTTTTGCCACTTTAATTGCCTCGTTCGTTATAATTATACATTATACATCTATTCGTTATAATTATAGTGTCGGTAAGGTACCTACCAGGTACATAGAGTTCCGTTTCAGCCAGAATGTCCAGGGCCGGGCATAGTTGGATCTAATGCCAACAATGCACGGGGGAAAATACAGTTTAAGTCGGATTCAAGGAGCACTCCTTGATTATCAATTCCCTGAAATTCCTTAGAATTTAAGGTAGTTTTCCCTAACTGAGGTATAGAGTTCAATAATAGAGTGCCTTAACCCAGTCACTCGATTGGGCTACCGGCACCCTAGTTTTTTTCTCAGTGTACTGTAGGTTCCGGGCTTCCTTGAGAATCCCGAACCCGGGCCCCCGGGTTAAACGGGACCGGATAAACCCCCTGTAAACGTCCCTGAGGGTGTTGAGTTAACCTTATGTAATATTAACGTACCTATGTACTGACATACCTGTTAACGTTACTGCAGACGTACCTGTTAATTTTGTGCTAAGGTAAATGAAATGGGCTTAATCGTTCGCTTACCTACTTCTTCTTCCTATTACCATATTACCCAACAGTTAACAAGGTAATCCATTGAGGATTGGCTCTTCTTGTAAGGAGGTCAAGAGTTCAAGCTCGATTTGTGTAGTGTTGGAATTTTCATATTTTTCGTCTTCTCTTCTGGAAATAACTTCGTACATCTAAATCAGATGTGCCGTTTTCGAGGTCCAAAGTAAATATTGATGCAAATTTTGAGATACATATATGGAAACCTGTTAACGTTACTGCAGACGTACCTGTTAATTTTGTGCTAAGGTAAATGAAATACTGTTAATCGTTCGCTTACCTACTTCTTCTTACTATCACCATATTACCCAACAGTTAACAAGGTAATCCACTGAGGATTGGCTCTTCTTGTAAGGAGGTCAAGAGTTCAAGCTCAATATGTGTAGTGTTGGAATTTTCATATTTTTCGTCTTCTCTTCTGGAAATACCTTCGTACATCTAAATCAGATGTGCCGTTTTCGAGATCCAAACTAAATATTGATGCAAATTTTGAGATACATATATGGAAAGACGCCCAAATACGACCACGATGTCACATAAACCCACAGTTTCCAAAATTAATGACGGTTTCAAAATTCTGATCGAGAAAACACGTCTATTATTATTTCCCTCTATACATGACGTGCATAAATTATTAGTAGAGTATGAGAGAGTGAGAGAGGGGCGAGGGAGAGAGAGAGAGAGAAGAAGGAACTCAGAAATTCTCTTTCTTTCTGTCTTTGTCTTTTTTTCCTTTTCCTCTCTCTCTCTCTCCCTTTCCTTTCCTCTCCTATCTCTCTCTCTCTCTCTCCCTTTCCTTTCCTATCTCTCTCTCTCCTTTTCCTTTCCTATCTATCTCTCTCTCTTGCTCAAAATCTCTTTCTTGTCTTCTCTCCATCAACCTCTTTTTCTCCCTTCCCTCTTTCTTTTTCTTTCTTTTTTCCCCCCTTTCTTCAAAAAAGGTCTTCAGAACTCATGACATCTAAATGGCCTCATTACAAAACTAACATGTTGGTAAAATGGGACAAAGAAATGCTTCAAATAGGACAAGGGAATGCTTAAAATGGGAGAAGGGAATGCTTGAAAAAGGCGAGGGACGAAATCATGAAGAATGCTTAAAATGGGAGAAGAGAATGCTTAAAATGGGAGACGGGAATGTTCAATGGGACAAGGGAATGTTTAGAATGGGACAAGGGAATGCTTAAAAGGGGCGAGGGATGGTATCATGGGGAATGCTGCTATGATTTTACATCAGAAACAGCACATGAATGGGAGTAGCAATAACACATATAGTAGCAATATTCCTGACGTGATGTACGCATCTGGTATGCGGATATGGAAAGCAATAATACTCCCTCCGGTGACGTGACTCACATGGTAATATAATCAGGGGCGTTCACAGATAGATTGGCCCCCAGGGGCTGACTTCAATAATGGGCCCTCCTCGTAAAGCTGTGTCCACACATAGTCGACGCCGTTGATCGACGTTGACTGATACCGTACACTGCGACACTGCCTCGACAACACAGATCTATCTCTTCACCTCGTCGATCGACGGGGTCGACTATGTGTGGATATTATAGATTTGGAGCCCAGTCAGTCACTCGATTAGGCTTCTGACACCCTAGTTTTTCCTCCGTGTCGGTATTCTTCACAAACGATACTTTTCCACACTATGGTGGAACTTGGCACTGCTTCCGGACCCCTTTGGAAATCCCCTGATTATACTCGTATTTCAGGAGGTTTATAACTTACTAAGTTCTGTGTATGTGTAAGAATGGGAGGTAGAAGGCTTGTACTCTGAAGAGTCTCTGCCTGTACTACTACTGCTCGCTCTTTCTCTTCCCCCTCTCAAATATATCTACATAGGTATTCCAAAATCTGTGTATATACCACCTATACACCCACGTTTTGGTACCTACATATGTAGCTAATGGAATTTTTAGTACGAATTCCATCAACAACATAAACAGAAATATTCGGGGAAAATATTTGAATGCTGACCCCAATTTTATGATAAATTAATAACAAGAAGAAAGAAATGAAATAGACTATGTGTGGATATTATAGGTTTGGAGCCCAGTCAGTCACTCGATTAGGCTTCTGACACCCTAGTTTTTTCCTCTGTGTAGGTATTCTTCACTGGTAAACGATACTTTTCCACACTACGGTGGAACTTAGCACTGCTTCCGGACCCCTTTGGAAATCCCCTGATTATACTCGTATATCAGGAGGTTTATAACTTACTAATATGTGTATGTGTGTGTATGTGTAAGAATGGGAGGTAGAAGGCTTGTACTCTGAGAGTCTCTGCCTGTAGGTACTACTACTGCTCGCTCTTTCTCTTCCCCCTAAGTTTAGGTACCTATGTAGCTAATGGAATTTTTAGTACGAATTCCATCAACAACATAAACAGAAATATTCGGGGAAAATATTTGAATGCTGACCCCAATTTTATGAAAATTTTTGCATATTGCTGAGAATTTTCGAGCAAAAGCAGTAATAATCTTGATGAAAATAAACTTTTGATATGCAAAACCGCTTCAAGAAACAGCAAAGGAATTTTGTATTTTCGCAAGCATATAATTTCTCAGAAATATGCACAGTTTGCACAGGTACTTACCTAAATCTAAATAGTGAAAACTACATGAGTGAAATAGGTATGTACCTAGGAGTATGCAGGTACATCATCTAACAATATGTACTACCTGTCTAATACATACTCCTTCTACTTTTGGGAAGTATGTGGGTAAAAAATATTAACGTAAGACCTACAGACGTGCTACGTGCGAAGTAGATTCGTAGAAACTTAAACCATTCTGTAGGGCTGGGTTAAGCGAAGTAACTACCAACATTGTAAGTAACTACTTACGAGTATAAACAACCTCAGTGGTGTAGTGGTTAGCACTTCGATAGGGCTGGGTTAAGCGAAGTAACTATCAACATTGTAAGTAACTACTTACGAGTATAGACAACCTCAGTGGTGTAGTGGTTAGCACTTCGGATTTGGAGGTTCGTGGGTTCCAGACCAAGTCATAAAAACAGATAAGGTTCGTTCTCGGAACGGTTGGCTTTCTCCTATCCTATCCTCCTTCCTCCTTTGTTACAGTTCCTGTACCTATAACTACTCGCATACCGATTACTGACTCATCTTTCTAAAAAAAAAGGGGAGGGAGAAAGAGCTCAATTTTGTACCAATATACTCAAACTTGTACCAAGAAGGAGGGAGAGAGAGAGAGGGGCGTCCACGGTACAATTAGATCGGTCACCGGGACCGAGTGATTAAAAAATTACCTAGAAATCGGAATTCTTAGTGGCCAAAACCGGGAGCTTTATCCCGCTACAGCCTTTTATAGGGGAGATAAAGAATTTTATAGCGGGAAAAGGGCCAGAAATTACATTATCAGCTTCGTGATGAAAATTCAAATGAAATTTGGCTTATTTAGCAGTAGAAAAAAATGGGAAAAACGGAAAGCGGGACGAAAAGAGGGAAAAACTGGGAAATCTGCCTCGGAAAGGATTACATTCGGAATAAACATTTCAGCCGAGCTTTTTTCCGGTTACACAAGTGTAAAGGCAGGTATAGTAAAAGGGGGGACATATTTTTTCCCGGTCCAAGTGATATGTAACTCCCATCAGATTTGAAGAAAATCCCGCAGTAAAAATAATGAAAAAAAATCCCTCTTCCCCTTTTCGTCCCTTTTTTCCCTCTTCTCTATTCCCTTCCCCTGGGCTTCAAGGGTAGTTTTTTACCTTTTGTTTCCGTGGTGTGGTTTTGCTTTCTAATCCTCTCCACGTTCTTTTGTTTTCTCTTCCCTTTTCCTTCCCTTCTTCTTCTTCTTCTTGTTCTTCTTCTTCTCCTCTTTCCCTTCCCTCATCTCCCTCTCCCTTCTTTCTTTTCTCCTCACTCCATGGCAGATATTTCACATGCGTTCTTCTTCTTCCTTCCCTCCTTTATCCTTCCTTCTCCCTTTTGTCTCCTTACATCCTTCTCGCCTCTTTCTTTCCTCCTTCCCTCTTCTCTTTCCTTCTTTCTACTTCTTCCGTTCTCCTCCCCTTTTCCACTCATCCCAGATCTTTCACATGCGTTGGTTTGTGAAACTTTTTATTTCCATCTTCACGATAGATGTATTATAGGTAGGTGTATAGGTACTGTGTAGTTCCTGCACTCCGGCGGTACTTAGCTGAAGGTGGATAGGTGGGTCCTGTTAACGTTACTGCAGACGTACCTGTTAATTTTGTGCTAAGGTAAATGAAATGGTGTTAATCGTTCGCTTACCTACTTCTTCTTATTATCACCATATTATCCAACAGTTAACAAGGTAATCCACTGAGGATTGGCTCTTCTTGTAAGGAGGTCAAGAGTTCAAGCTCGATATGTGTAGTGTTGGAATTTTCATATTTTTCGTCTTCTCTTCTGGAAATAACTTCGTACATGTAAATCAGATGTGCCGTTTTCGAGATCCAAAGTAAATATTGATGCAAATTTTGAGATACATACATATAATTATGGAAAGATTGATATATACATATGAGAGAGATAAATACCTATGTATAATGAAAAAAAAAAAGGATTACTTACGTTGTTTTCGTCGAAAACCCTAAACTAGGAAAGGGGAAGGAAGAGGGATGAAGGGAGAGAAGAGATGAGGAAGGAAGAGAAGAGCTATAAAGAGTGAGTAAATAGAGAAGAGAGGGGAGGGAGTGTAAATGGGAGAGAGAGAGAAAGAAAGGGAGGAGAGGGGAAAGAAGAAGGGAAGAGGTGAGAGAGAGAGGAAAGAGGAAGGGAAGGGAAGAGGAGAGAGAGAGAGAGAGGAGGAGGAGGAGAGAGAGAGAGAGAGGGGGAAGAGGAAGGAGAGACTAAACACAAGTGACGCGAATTTGGTGGGATCTCCTTGCGGAAAGAATTGCTTGTAGATTTTGATGAACCCCTGAAACAAGTCATAAACGAGAAGTTAGTAAACAGTTTTAATAATAATTACAGTTTTATAAATTCGCAATGAATCGTATTCGGAATTTCGGATCCTAGAGATTCCAATGATTGAAAAAGAGTTTTTATTTTATTCTGTCTGTTACAAATTTCATGGTCTATGTCTATGGTCATTACAGCATCACAAGACTTTCCCATAGGTAACTATCCATAATCCATATCCACATCCCGGACTCGAACCAGCAATCTGCAGATACGAAGTAAAAGAGTTTTTATTTTATTCTGTCTGTTACAAATTTCATGGTCTATGTCTATGGTCATTACAGCATCACAAGACTTTCCCATAGGTACCTATCCATAATCCATATCCACATCCCGAACTCGAACCAGCAATCTGCAGATACGAAGCCCATCACCGAATCAACCATCAGCAGAACTGTACAGTGGTCGGTCATGATCTGTATTCTCCCTTTCTCTCATCTCTTCCTTTTTTCCCATCCTTCCTTTTTCTCTTCCTCCCTTCCACTCTTTATAGTGTGACATTGTGAAATGTATAAAATCCTTCTTCCTTCTCACCTTCCTCTCTCCCCCCCTTTTCCTGTGTCCACACATAGTCGACGCCGTTGATCGACGTTGACTGATACCGTACACTGCGACACTGCCTCGACAACACAGATTTATCTCTTCACCTCGTCGATCGACGGGGTCGACTATGTGTGGATATTATAGGTTTGGAGCCCAGTCAGTCACTCGATTAGGCTTCTCACACCCTAGTTTTTTCTTTTCCTCCGTTTAGATATTTTCACTTATAAGTTCTAAGATACTTTTCCATACTTTGTGGAACTTGGCACTGGTTTCAGGCTCCTTTGGAAAGCCCCTGATTAAATTCCTGGAGGTTTATAACTTACTAAGTTCTGTGTATGTGTAAGAATGGGAGGTAGAAGGCTTGTACTTGTACTTCAAGAATCTGAGCAATTCTTTCCATCTGCCTGTACTACTCCATCTTTCTCTTCCCCTCTTTCTATCCCTTTACCCTCTCTCTCTCTCTCCCTCCCTCAAATATAGATATTAGGTATTCCAAATTCTGTGTAGATACCTACCTAGTAGGTAAAGTAGGTACGTAGGTAGTATTAGGTACCTTAGTTAATGGAATTTTTAGACTCATAGTGTTTCATTTCAAAGTTTGAAGTGGTAATCAAATAAAATGATTTATGATACGAGACACCTGTACGTGAACGGAAATGAGAGGGAAACGAGAGTAGGGGAAGTAAATAGAATAGGACATGAAGAGTAGGGGAAGTAAATAGAACAGGGCAAGAAGAGTAGGGGAAGTAAATAGAACAAGGCACGAAGAGTAGGGGAAGTAAATAGAACAGGACACGAAGAGTAGGGGAAGTAAATAGAATAGGACATGAAGAGTAGGGGAAGTAAATAGAACAAGGCACGAAGAGTAGGGGAAGTAAATAGAACAGGACACGAAGAGTAGGGGAAGTAAATAGAACAGGGCATGAAGAGTAGGGGAAGTAAATAGAACAGGGCAAGGGCACAAGTTTCGTTCCTATAGTTCCTAGTCTTCGTTTTTCCTCCTCCTTTATTTACAAGCAAGTTTTCCCAGAACATATGTATAAATGTATAAAATAACAGAAGTCAAAAGGCGAAAATGTAATACAATTGCTAGGTATTCCATAAATAATGAAAATGTCACACATTATCGTGCCGTTTGCAGGAATAAATAATTTACTTTTAAAATAAACTTTTGATATGCAAAACCGCTTCAAGAAACAGCAAAGGAATTTTGTATTTTCGCAAGCATATAATTTCTCAGAAATATGCAGTTTGCACAGGTACTTACCTAAACCAGAGCACGAGATAAGAGGGAGAGGAGGGGAAATATATGTGTGAGGAAAAGCAAAGGAGGGGAGGTAAATAGAACAGGACACGAGATAAGAGGGAGAGGAGGAGAAATCTATATGTGAGGAAGAGCAAAGGAGGGAAAGTAAATAGAACAGGGCACGAGATAAGAGGGAGAGGAGGAGAAATGTGTAAGTGTAAGTAAAAGAAAATGAAAGAAGGAGAAAGAAGAAGAAAGAAAAAGGAGAAGAAGAAGAAAAAGAAAAAGAAGAAGAAGAGGAAGAAGGAGGAGAAATAAAACCAAGGAGGATTTTGGAGAAAACAGTGGCTTTTATGGAAGGAGAAGAGAAGAGAGAGCGAGAGAGAAACAGAGAGAGAGAGAGAGAGAGAGAGAGAGAGAGAGAGAGAAACAGAGAAAGAAAGGAGGAGGAGGAGGAGGAGGAGTAAACAATATACAAAGGTCTGGAGATTGTGGAGAAGGTAACGTAAGACCTACAGACGTGCTACGTGCGAAGTAGATTCGTAGAAACTTAAACCATTCTGTAGGGCTGGGTTAAGCGAAGTAACTATCAACATTGTAAGTAACTACTTACGAGTATAGACAACCTCAGTGGTGTAGTGGTTAGCACTTTGGATTTGGAGGTTCGTGGGTTCCAGACCAAGTCATAAAAACAGATAAGGTTCGTTCTCGAAACGGTTGGCTTTCTCCTATCCTCATTCCTCCTTTGTTACAGTTCCTGTACGTGGAGAAGGAGAGAGAGAAAAGAGAAAGTGCAGTGTTTTGAGTACTTTTGAGAAATACCTAGAGTTACATTTATGAGACGTGAATAGCGGGGTGGGAGGGTTTTTGATATGAGAATATAGAAAGTATTGTATATGAAATTTTTGATAGAGTGGAAATTTTATGAAAGTGGAAATTGTGAAAGAGAATGAGAAGGTCGGGAAGAAAAGAGATGATTACTCAATGTGTAGATAGTGGGAGGAGAGAGGGAGGAAGAAAAAGAGATGATTGGAGAGTGTGTAGATAGCCTAAAAGAAATCTCCAGTAAGGTTCATTTCAGTTTACTTTGTGGAAAAGATTGTGTAAGAGCATTAGAAAGTAGAAAGTTGGAGTTACGAACACGGAAAGTAAAGAAAGTTGGAGGTGAAATGAAAGTAAATGAAGTACGAGGTCCTTAGGTAAGGGAAACCTATCGCATGACAAGCAAGACTCTGAACAGACTGGAACTACAAGGTTACTGATAACAGTGATAAGACGTCTGAGGTAAGCGAAAATGAAGAGGACTTTACAAGGCGAGATAGGAGTATTTCACAAGTATTTTTACCTAGAGCTAGCCATTAGAACTATGAACTTTTTAGTTGACTATGCCCCGCCCGCTTGACACTCATAAATATGGCCTTCCTGTCTTCAACCCCGCCGGGAATCGAATCCGAACATCCTACGTATGAGGCCAGCCATTCACAGTCAGGTAGACCTGGCAGGTACAGCTGAAAAGGTACCTATCAGGTCTACCTAATCAGGTGGTTAGCCTTAGGTCATAGTGAGGTTTTCGATCTCCAGTGGTATGTTATCATGTATGTTCCCCTTAAGAAGGGCAAAAAGGAAAAGAGACTGAGACGCGTTGCTCAAACTTTCGGAGAAACTTTTCAAGTTGACAGCTGAAAAGGTACCTATCAGGTCTACCTAATCAGGTGGTTAGCCTTAGGTCATAGTGAGGTTTTCGATCTCCAGTGGTATGTTATTATGTATGTTCCCCATAAGAAGGGCAAAAGGAAAAGAGACTGAGACGCGTTGCTCAAACTTTCGGAGAAACTTTTCAAGTTGAAATGATGATGATGATGATGACTCAAGAGGACGCCAGACAGACTGACTAGTTCTACACACAAACCGTCCTGTCATTCTGACGGAATAAGGATAATCTCGGAGAAAAATGATGAATTTCACATTTATGTATTTTCAAATCTGAGACAGAATAAATTAAATCACAAAGAAGGAGGAGGAAATAAAGAGGGAGAGTGAGAAGGAGGGAGATAATCTCGGAGAAAAATGATGAATTTCACATTTATGTATTTTCAAATCTGAGACAGAATAAATTAAATCACATAGAAGGAGGAGGAGGAAATAAAGAGGGAGAGTGATAAGGAGGGAGAGAGAGAGAGAGAGAGAAAGGAAACGTCTTCCTTTACTGCTTGTATTTCCTTATGTATGAATATCTCTCTCTGCTTCCTCTTCTTTCGAGTGGATTTACTGAAAGTTTCATGTTATAAGGAAAGTACGAATTTACAAAGCAAAGGATCTAGAAGAGCTTTAGGGTAACATGGAATATGTACACAAGAATGTCTGTTTTCTATGTATGCTTTCTTTTTATTCTGTCTTGATTTTTCGAATTTTTTTGCATGTACCCTGTTCGTATTGTTTCCAATGCAAACGAACGATTCCTTTTTCCATGTTTCTATCATGCTAAAAGCTTCTTTTCTATTGAAAGTCCTGTTTGATTTTATTGTTTAGGTTTAGGGTATTAAATTATTAATTTAATATCTATATCTTAACTTTATAATAATTATAACAATAAACACTGAATTTGATCTTAGACATTACCTCCGTTCTTTATATGGGGTACTGTGGAACACATCTCCAAGCAGATTACAAATGTTAGGGCAAAACGGGGGTCATTGGACCTCTTTTGTGAAAGAAAGATTAGAAGGAAGGAAGTGAAGGATCTTCCGTTTCCTGAAGGGGCTTTTTCACCAACTTTGTCAATGGTAGGCTAGCGAAAATCCAACCAACACACTGAAGGTATTATTTGGGATAATTATTACCTACCTTCCTAGTCTGATATTAGCTTTGTGCTTGACCTACTGAACTCTCAACTCTGGCCCGATTTTTAGGTGTTGTACCAGCGATCTTTGAATATTCCTAGACTTGAGAGTTCCTTATGTCCAGGTAAAGAGAATCCCTAGCCTAGCTAGTACCTAGTACCTACCTAGGAATTGCCAGTCCTGAAATTTCCAGGAGATTAAAAAATGACACCCAGTACACCCACTGGTTTAAAAAAAGGAAAATTATTTCATACAATTTTAGATCCAATGCCGAAAGGGCCCGATTTTTAGGTGTTGTACCAGCGATCTTTGAATATTCCTAGACTTGAGAGTTCCTTATGTCCAGGTAAAGAGAATCCCTAGCTAGTACCTAGGAATTGCCAGTCCTGAAATTTCCAGGAGATTAAAAAATGACACCCACTGGTTTAAAAAAAGGAAAATTATTTCATACAATTTTAGATCCAATGCCGAACCCAACATTACATACGTCAAAGTTACCCTATTCTGTCTTACACTTTGACTTTGAAGGATTTTTTCAAACTTTTTTCCGCAGAAATTCTCAGTGGAATATGGCTGGCGGGGTTTTCTCAAATGCCGAACCCAACATTACATACGTCAAAGTTACCCTATTCTGTCGTACACTTTGACTTTGAAGGATTTTTTTCAAACTTTTTTCCGCAGAAATTCTCAGGGGAATATGGCTGGCGGGGTTTTCTCGTAAGTTTCCGAAACAACTGGGAAAACATAATTTCAGGATAAAGCTACCTGATATTATTATTTATATTCTGTTTACACTTCCAATATAGAAATCATCGAACCGTGCATAAGACGGTGGGAACGCCGTCTACATACATAATTACAATTCTATTTTTATCCCTACTCTAACCACCTACAGGTAAAAAGGTATATTGTTAGATGCATATTTATGTATTGTCCATGTTCTGAAGAACTGTTACATAAAATATATAAAGAGTAGTTCTATAATTCACTCACTCTTTTCAGATCTCTAAACATATTGCAAATATTTCTACCGTCTCGTCTAGAACTTTACAAAGTAGGTATGTAATATGTACTCTGATGAATAATAACCTTAAACGGCCTCATGTTGACCTTAAGTTGGTACATTTTTGGACCAATTCTCAGAGCACCCAAAATAAATATTTCTACCGTCTCGTCTAGAACTTTACAAAGTAGGTATGTAATATGTACTCTGATGAATAATAACCTTAAACGGCCTCATGTTTGACTTTAAGTTGGTCCATTTTTGGACCAATTCTCAAAGCACCCAAAACACGATTCATCATAAGACAACTGACCAGGTCCTAAAACCCCCAGTTCTACTGCTCCCCGAAGGATGAGAAGATTAGATGAAGCTATGTGTAGTATTCCAAAAGGTACGGGTAGTTACGTTGTACTCGTATTGTTATAGTTTATGTAGCCTTTAACTATAGCATATGTACCTATGTAGCCTATACCAATGCAGATTGATTTTCAATATGTTTGGAATTTTCCAGGACGTTGTGTTTTGAAAGCTATTAAAATCGTTCTCCTCTATCTCCCTCCCTCTCTCTTTTCTCTGTATCTCTCTCTCTCATTCTATATCCCTTCTTCCTTTCTCTCTATCACTCCCTCTCTCTCTCTCATTCTATATCCCTTCTTCCTTTCTCTGTATCACTCTCTTTCGTTGTACTCGTATTGTTATAGTTTATGTAGCCTATACCTATAGCATAATATATGTACCTATGTAGCCTATACCAATGCAGATTGATTTTCAATATGTTTGGAATTTTCCAGGACATTGTGTTTTTAAAGCTATTAAAATCGTTTTCCTCTATCTCCCTCCCTCTCTCTCTTCTATCACTCTCTCTCTCTCAATCTATATCCCTTCTTCCTTTCTCTCTATCTCTCTCTCTCTCATTCTATATCCCTCCTTCGTTTCTCTGTATCACTCTCTTTCCCTCTCTCCCTCCCTCCTTTCTCCATCTCTATCCCCTCTCTCTCTCTCTCTCTCTCTCTCTCTCTCTCTCTCTCTCTCTCTCTCTCTCATTCTATATCCCTTCTTCCTTTCTCCATCTCTCTCTCTCTCTTTTCTCTGTATCTCTTTCTCTCTCTCTCTTCTCTCTATCACTCTCTCTCTCTCATTCTATATCACTTCTTCCTTTCTCTGTATCACTCTCTTTCCCTCTATCCCTCCCTTCTTCCTTTCTCCATCTCTCTCTCTCTCTATCCCTCCATTCATTCTTTCTGTTTGAGTAATTTTGCTGCATTCTCCAGAACTCGGTGCCATAATCCCCTTTTGAATAGGCACATACTGCCCTCCTCCCTCCCTTACCTCGTCTCTTTCGGTTAGGCAGTGAGGCAGGAGAAAGAGAAGTGAGGATTCTCTTCCCTCATCACTTTCGGTGAGATAGAAAGGCAGGACAAGCTGAGCCCGTCCTTTTCGGTTAGGCAGTGAGGCAGGAGAAAGAGAAGTGAGGATTCTCTTCCCTCATCACTTTCGGTAGAGTAGGGGAAGTAAATAGAACAGGGCAAGAAGAGTAGGGGAAGTAAATAGAACAAGGCACGAAGAGTAGGGCCTCTTTCACACATCCTATTTCCTTTTTCTCTCCCTTCATCACCTCTCTTCGTCCATATTTATCTTTCCCCCTCCCTTCCCCTCATAGTGTTTCATTTCAAAGTTTGAAGTGGTAATCAAATAAAATGATTTATGATACGAGACACCTGTACGTGAACGGAAATGAGAGTAGGGGAAGTAAATAGAACAGGACATGAAGAGTAGGGAAGTAAATAGAATACGGCACGAGATAAGAGAAGGGGAAATCAATGTGTGAGGAAAAGCAAAGGAGGGGAGGTAAATAGAACAGGACACGAGATAAGAGGGAGAGGAGGGGAAATCTATGTGTGAGGAAGAGCAAAGGAGGGGAAGTAAATAGAACAGGGCACGAGATAAGAGGGAGAGGAGGGGAAATCTATGTGTGAGGAAGAGCAAAGGAGGGGAAGTAAATAGAACAGGGCACGAGATAAGAGGGAGAGGAGGGGAAATGTGTAAGTGTAAGTAAAAGAAAATGAAAGAAGGAGAAAGAAGAAGAAAGAAAAAGGAGAAGAAGAAGAAAAAGAAAAAGAAGAAGAAGAGGAAGAAGGAGGAGAAATAAAACCAAGGAGAATTTTGGAGAAAACAGTGGCTTTTATGGAAGGAGAAGAGAAGAGAGAGAGAGAGAGAAAGAAACAGAGAGAGAGAGAAACAGAGAAAAAAAGGAGGAGGAGGAGGAGTAAACAATATACAAAGGTCTGGAGATTGTGGAGAAGGAGAGAGAGAAAAGAGAAAGTGCAGTGTTTTGAGTACTTTTGAGAAATACCTAGAGTTACATTTATGAGACGTGAATAGGGGGATGGGAGGGTTTTTGATATGAGAATATAGAAAGTATTGTATTGTATATGAAATTTTTGATAGAGTGGAAATTTTATGAAGGTGGAAATTGTGAAAGAGAATGAGCAATGAGAAGGTCGGGAAGAAAAGAGATGATTGCTCAATGTGTAGATAGTTAGAGGAGAGAGGGAGGAAGAAAAAGAGATGATTGGAGAGTGTGTAGATAGCGGGAGAGAAACGGAGATAAAAAGGTGAGAGAAGAGAGGGTAGAGAAAGGGAGGGGTAGAGTTAATTGAAGATTGAATTGAGAGAGGAGGAGGAAGAGGGAGGGAAAGAGAACGAGAGAGAGGGACGGAAGGAAAAGTGAGATAAAAAAGCGAGGGTGGGAGGGGGAGTGAGAGGGATGGTAGAAAAAGGAAGAGGTGGAGTTAATTGATGACTGGGAAGAGAGAGGGAGAGGGAGAGAGAAAGAGAGAGAGAGGAAGGAAGGAAGGAGTGAGAGAAAGAGAGATTTTGAAACGTCAATTACTGACATTCCCAATTAACTTTGATAAAAATATATCCACCGAAAAAATACACCTATAGATATATGGAAGAAGAAGAGAAGAGAGAGAGAAAGAAACAGAGAGAAAGAGAAACAGAGAAAAAAAAAGGAGGAGGAGGAGGAGGAGTAAACAATATACAAAGGTCTGGAGATTGTGGAGAAGGAGAGAGAGAGAAAAGAGAAAGTGCAGTGTTTTGAGTACTTTTGAGAAATACCTAGAGTTACATTTATGAGACGTGAATAGCGGGGTGGGAGGGTTTTTGATATGAGAATATAGAAAGTATTGTATATGAAATTTTTGATAGAGTGGAAATTTTATGAAGGTGGAAATTGTGAAAGAGAATGAGCAATGAGAAGGTCGGGAAGAAAAGAGATGATTACTCAATGTGTAGATAGTGGGAGGAGAGAGGGAGGAAGAAAAAGAGATGATTGGAGAGTGTGTAGATAGCCGGAGAGAAACGGAGATAAAAAGGTGAGAGAAGAGAGGGTAGAGAAAGGGAGGGGTAGAGTTAATTGAAGATTGAATTGAGAGAGGAGGAGGAAGAGGGAGGGAAAGAGAACGAGAGAGAGGGACGGAAGGAAAAGTGAGATAAAAAAGCGAGGGTGGGAGGGGGAGTGAGAGGGATGGTAGAAAAAGGAAGAGGTGGAGTTAATTGATGACTGGGAAGAGAGAGAGAGAGAGGGAGGGAGGGAGGGAGGGAGAGAGAGAAAGAGAAAGAGAGAGAGGAAGGAAGGAGTGAGAGAAAGAGAGATTTTGAAACGTCAATTACTGACATTCCCAATTAACTTTGATAAAAATATATCCACCGAAAAAATACACCTATAGATATACAACACATTGATGGAAATTCGAAAGGTGCACATCAAATATAATTAAAATTATACGTACAGACAGATAGGACACGGAATTTCACCTGGGAATAAAGCTATTTAGTAAATAGCTTTGAATAAAGCTATTTAGTAAATAGCTTTATTCCCAGGTGAAATTCCGTGTCCTATTATTTACTGACATTTGATTGGTCCAAATGGAAATTGAGGAATCGAAATTTTATACCTAGTAAGAAGAAGAAAAGAAAAGAAAAAAAAAAAACTCCGGCTGACCTCATTCTTATAATACAGATTAAATAGTAAATGGGGACGATCTGTCATATGCAAAATAATATCTACGTAAAAAATGGTGTATTGATTTATTGAACAAACCCAGTAAGAGACCAATCCCATACGGAATGCTATTGAACCAACGACCGCAAAGCCAACATCAATATCAACATCGCCAACACCACCAAACACAGTATCACCAAGAGGAACAATAAGACCAAGAGCAACAATAATAATATCAACTACAGCAACAACACTAAATAGCAATTTTACCAACAGCAACATGATCAACAGCAACAATAAACCTAGTAACAGTAAATAACAGAAAAAGTAAAAAGTAGGTCGGATAAGTGTAAATTATTTTTAAGTAGCTCCGAGTTTTGTAATTTTGCAAAAATCTTACAACTCGTCTGTTTTGTAAAATAAATAAAGAAGATAATACCAGGAAAAATAATCGTAAAGGTGGTAAACATTAGAGTAATAATACAAGAAAACAATCCTGTACCTAAAAGGTCGTATACCGATTAGTGACTCATCTTTCTAAAAAAAGCTGTGTCCACACATAGTTGACGGCCGTTGACTATGTGTGGACACAGCTTAACTTTCTAGACAATTAAAAAATTGGGGTAGGTCAGTAAATAAAGGTTGCCAAAGTAACCACAAAACAAAACCCATATGCACCGCCGAATCTGCGGCCAGCGGCCACTCACTGTACTCACACGGCGGTAGACCGGCGCCCAAAATGAACGTAAAAGATACCCCACACAATCATACAAAATTCATTTATATACCTTTAACCTTTACCTATGATATGCAATATGGTATATGCATTTCCCCAAAATAATTGTGTGAATATGGAGCAAACTGTGGAATATGTGGCTGATGGAATGTGGTTGGGAGGAGAGATTAGGGATGTAGAGAGGAGGAGGTTTTGGGTTTTTAGCTTTTAGGGAAGAATGAAGATGGGAAGGAAACCACGGGAGGGGGAGGGTCGAGGAGGATATCAGAAGAAAAATGGAGATGAGGAATGATTTGGGAAAGGAAGAAGAAGGAAATGGAATATTAAATTTATGACTATGAAAAAATAATTGTAAAGGTGGTAAACATTAGAGTAATAATACAAGAAAACAACATCCGTAAAACACGAAATGGGAGCAATAGAGAGAGAGAGGGAGAGAGAAATGGGAGGGAGAACGAAGAATTCTTCAGAGATAGGAGGGAGAAATAGAAGATAGAAAGAGATCAAGAGGGAGAGAGATAGAGCAAGGAAACAATAGAGAGAGAGAGAGAGAGAGAGAGAGAGAGAGAGAGAGAGAGAGAGAGAGAAATGGGAGGGAGAACGAAGAATTCTTCAGAGATAGGAGGGAGAAATAGAAGATAGAAAGAGACCAAGAGGGAGAGAGATAGAGCAAGGAAACAGCATCAGAAAAAGGAGAACTAGGTAAAAATAATTGTAAAGGTGGTAAACATTAGAGTAATAATACAAGAAAACAACATCCGTAAAACACGAAATGGGAGCAATAGAGAGAGAAAGAGAAATGGGAGGGAGAACGAAGAATTCTTCAGAGATAGAAGATAGAAAGAGATCAAGAGGGAGAGAGATATAGCAAGGAAACAGCATCAGAAAAAGGAGAACTAGGTGAGAAAAAGGGGGAGTAGGGAGATTACTAGTATAGCTCGCTATACTGTAGTAATAGAAAGTAATCATTACTAGTATAGCTCGCTATACTGTAGTAATAGAAAGTAAAAAAGCTGTGTCCACACATAGTTGACAGCCGTTGACTATGTGTGGACACAGCTTAACTTTCTAGCCAATTAAAAAATTGGGGTAGGTCAGAAAACAAAGGTTGCCAAAGTAACCACAAAACAAAACGCATATGCACCGCCGAATCTGCGGCCAGCGGCCACTGCGGTAGACCGGCGCCCAAAATGAACGTATAAGATACCCCACACAGTCATACAAAATTCATTTATACCGTTAACCTTTACCTATGATATGCAATATGGTACCTATATGCATTTCCCCAAAATTGTGTGAATATGGAGCAAACTGTGGAATATGTGGCTGATGGAATGTGGTTGGAAGGAGAGATTAGGGGTGTAGAGAGGAGGGGGTTTTTGGGTTTTTAGCTTCTAGGGAAGAATGAAGATGGGAAGGAAACCACCGGAGGGGGGGGGGTCGAGGAGGATATCAGAAGAAAAATAGAGATGAGGAATGATTTGGGAAAGGAAGAAGAAGGAAATGGAATATTAAATTTATGACTATGCTGGTACAGGTAAATATGTTTGTGTATTTGCATTTGCTTATTTTGGAGTACGCATATTCTAGCACTTAGGAGGAAAAATCTCGAGTTAATTTAGTCCAACAAGTAAAATTACACAGGTAAGTTAAAACCCAGATCACAACATCACTTTCAAATTGTTTGTCTACAACGAAAGGTCTTAATCCTTATCTCTCATCCTTTCCTAAAAATCCCAAACTTGTGTTTTCTAGGCTAGGATTTTGAACTAATCCTTGAAATCTCTTCTTTCTATCCAGAACACTCTTGCTGATGGTATTAGATACGTAGATAGTCATTTCAGATTTTATCCCCATATCGAAAAGCACCTTATAAAGGGAAAGGGCGAAGAAGTTCTGGCGTTAATCGTAATTGGATTGAAAAGAAAGGGAGTGAGAGGATAAAATGAAGATTATGAAGGGTGAAAAGCAGTGAAATTAGAAAGGAGTGTAATTTTCTTTTGCCACTTTAATTGCCTCGTTCGTTATAATTATACATTATACATCTATTCGTTATAATTATAGTGTCGGTAAGGTACCTACCAGGTACATAGAGTTCCGTTTCAGCCAGAATGTCCAGGGCCGGGCATAGTTGGATCTAATGCCAACAATGCACGGGGGAAAATACAGTTTAAGTCGGATTCAAGGAGCACTCCTTGATTATCAATTCCCTGAAATTCCTTAGAATTTAAGGTAGTTTTCCCTAACTGAGGTATAGAGTTCAATAATAGAGTGCCTTAACCCAGTCACTCGATTGGGCTACCGGCACCCTAGTTTTTTTCTCAGTGTACTGTAGGTTCCGGGCTCGGCTGAAGTGTTATCTAAAACTTTCTCGCTTTGAGTTTATAGGTCGTCGCGACAAATTTCGAGATCAGATCTCATTTGTGTGAGAAAATGTGAAAAAAATCCCCCAAAAATCAGTTTTTTTTTTTGGTTTTTTGGCTTTATGGTTTTCTGGACAAAATTTGCACCACCATTTTCGTGATCCTGGTAAAAAGACCTTTAATTTGATATATAGGTCGACCAGGTTTGGATAAGTCCTTCTATGGGAACAGACAGACAGACAGACAGACAGACTGACAGACTGACAGACGACACCGAGGCGAATACAATAGTCCGTCCCTTATACCTTTTTATTACTGTTGTAATGATAAAGGAAGGACGGACTAAAAAGGGGGAGTAGGGAAAAAGCGATATATGTGGGGAGAAATAGAGAGAGAAAGGGGCGTGAAAAAGTGTAAACTGTGTAAAAATAAAAGTAAATAAAGCTTGGGTTGCTGCAATAAATATAAATTCCTGCTGCTCTAAATATAAATTCCATTCTGATAGCAAACACCTCCTAACCCTCCCCGTTAGGGAGGAAAAGTACCCCATGGGGGGTGTATTATAACTTATAAGAGAAGTAAAGAACCCTAAACACAAGTGACGCGAATTTGGTGGGATCTCCTTGCGGAAAGAATTGCTTGTAGATTTTGATGAACCCCTGAAACAAGTCACAAACGAGAAGTTAGTAAACAGTTTTAATAATTTACAGTTTTATAAAATTCGCAATGAATCGTATTCGGAATTTCGGATCCTAGAGAGTACTAGGAAGGTAAATGAGTAGGTGTAGGTAAGGCATGTTATGTATGTTGGATATGATGGATCTGTGTTGAAGAAGTAAAGAAAGGTAGGAAGGTAGTACCTACTCTGATATGGAGAAGAGAGGGAGAGATGATACCTATACACCCAGGAGTGGTAGGGTTGAACCTTGAGGGCATTGATGTACGAACCTACTCTGATATGGAGAAGAGAGGGAGAGATGATACCTATACACCCAGGAGTGGTAGGGAGGTAGGGTTGAACCTTGAGGGCATTGGTGTAGGTTACTAGGAAGGTAAATGAGTAGGTGTAGGTAAGGCATGTTATGTATGTTGGATATGATGGATCTGTGTTGACTGTGTTTAGACCTACTCTGATATGGAGAAGAGAGGGAGAGATGATAACTATACACCCAGGAGTGGTAGGGAGGTAGGGTTGAACCTTGAGGGCATTGATGTAGGTTACTAGGAAGGTAAATGAGTAGGTGTAGGTATGTAGGATGTATGTTGGATATGATGGATCTGTGTTGGGTGTTTAGGAATTAGGGCAGCAATGGCATACAAACTTACAATGTGTATTTGCATATAAATTGAAATGCCTTTGAAAGATCAATATGTATGTACATCTGAAAGAGTCGAAAGCTCTTCTGTTGTACCTATCGAGGAACGTTACGTAGATGTTAGGCAATTTGGGTCGAATTTAGAGCCCAAAACATTCCGGAAAAAAAGAACACGTTTATAACTCAGTAAGAGGGGGGAGAGAGAGAGAGGAGTTGAACGTGGAGATATAAAAAAAAACATTCCAAGAGGAATGAGAGCGTAAGATAGCTATAAGGAATATTGTATGTGCTAGACAAGGATGAAGGATTTATTTCTGGTATTCCGTGTGTAGGTATGACTCTCATTTCTCATTTATAACTTTTAGTATGAGAAAGAGGAGAAGGAAGAGGAGGAGGAAGAGACTGAGGAAGATGAAGAAAAGGGGAGAGTGATAGTAAGAAAGCAGAGGAAGTATACATATACATAGAAGACACCGAACGAAAGAAAGCAACTAAGCAGGATTTATTTCTGGTATTCCGTGTGTAGGTATGACTCTCATTTCTCATTTATAACTTTTAGTATGAGAAAGAGGAGAAGGAAGAGGATGAGGAAGAGACTGAGGAAGATGAAGAAAAGGGGAGAGTGATAGTAAGAAAGCAGAGGAAGTATACATAGAAGACACCGAACGAAAGACAGCAACTAAACGAGGGACAGAGAGAGAGAGGGAAAGAGAAGAGGGAGGGAGGCAGAGAGAGAAAGGAGAAAGAGAGAGAGAGAGAGAGAGAGAGAGATACTTACTTGTTCAGTGAGAAGACCGTTCGGACAATCTTTTAGGAAACCTTTGTGCCTGAAACAGATAAAATAATCCAAATGTTGAATACTGCTGATTCCCGGTACTCACGCTCAGACCATCTGATGCGATTATTTGCTCAAATCCATTTGAACTTGGGACAGAAGGAGTTGTCGTGTATAGGCACCTTGCAAGCCCATTTTACTCCCCAGATCCCAACAGTCCAGTCCGTTGTAAATTTAGGTTCGACAGCCGACAGCCCCTCAGGGGATTTTTTTCCTCCTCCTTCTTCTTCTTCGAAGGTACCTTTTTCGAGATTTTTCCTTGTCCACATTTTTCATGTCCCGGTCCATTTTTTTCCTCTAAAATGTTATTCCCTCCCTTCCTAGTACCTTGTTTTTCTCCACCTCAAAAAAAAAGTGTCATAGCTGCCTGCGCCATCTTTCATTTTAATTTCCCCTGAGACTGCGTATACCTTGGGCACAAGTTTCGTTCCTATAGTTCCTAGTCTTCGTTTTTCCTCCTCCTTTATTTACAAGCAAGTTTTCCCAGAACATAGGTAACTGTACGCTCATGTTTTTACAAAGGACATAACTTTTCAAAAATAATAAACAATACGTGGAATTTCCCAAGCGTATACTGCGTATAGTAAAGTGTTATGAATAAAACGGACAGAAGAAAACATACAGCACTATACGAGAATACCCTGAATTTTTACTTTTTTCATCGCTCTAGGACAAACCGTTCTTGAGATATTTTGTATACCACCTTTTCCCATTTAAACCTGTAATACCCTGAATTTTTACTTTCAGCTTATGAATTAGGTACTTTTGATGTGCAAAGAAGTGAAGTACCTACCTCGGTAGTAAAACATACAGACAAACAGCAAACAGACATCTCAAGTAAAGTATGTAAAAGCACGTAGAAAAAGTACATAAATATGTAAATACGAAAGATATGTACGACATTATTATAATTTTGATAACCTATACTATGTCATGCTATGCAACTTGAATAGGTAGGTATAACAAGGGGGACTTGTTTATGAGAAAAGCCCTAATTACCGAAAACTTCAGATGGCAAAACAAACACGGAAGAAAAACAATGTTCATCTTACTTGAGGAAGCATTCGGAGGGAAAGAAAACAATAAGGAACTGTATGTATGTGTGCTTTAGAACATAGCACTTCACACTCAAGTGTTATGCCTAGGGAACAAGGTGCTTGGTAACTTTCTCCAAAGTACCTCCACACAGTTAAGCGAGCATTTCCACTCGGGCCGGTCATAGGTTGATCTGGCCCCATTTGCCCGGAACCAACAGTTCTCAAGCCCGCCGCCCATTGAAAGATTAGATGGGCTACTAAAAGTCGCGCTTCTTCCAATATGCGTCGGGCCTTACTCGTCAAATTTTTCGATGGTCAGTTTTTTGTTTTACCAACACATGTTTTGAGGTACCACTGGTATGGGTATACCGTGCATTTTTCCTATAATGAATGCATGAAGATTGACAATGATTGATAGAAGAAGCAAAGAGAGATTAACTTATTAAGGTTAACGAATTCCTGGAAATTTTGACATAATTTATCTGCTGCGGATTGAAATTAACAAGAGTTCTAACTCAAATGTCTGTTTTAAAAAGACAGGTTTGTACTAAGTTATTATATCTTAATGATTGTTTTATGAAATATATTTCCTTCGGAGTTTTTTCACGTTATTTATACTATTTTTTCCCCAGATATAACTTCTACGTCTGTTTATTTCTTTCGTTTGTGCAAGTCGATAGAACTTTTGATGTGTCTTTTCCCGTGTAGTATCTTACGAGCACATTTTTCTAAGGGAGAGCCAAGACATTATTTTGTTGTTCAAGTTTGTTTCTCCATTCCAAGTTGTAAACCAACTGACATGAGTATAACCTTGTAGCTTGTAGCCCAAGTTTTGCCATTAAATAGTGAACTATGTATATGGGATAGCCGGATGTGATATTTGACAGCTATCTTTGCTTTTACGCTATTCCTTAACATCACAACTTCCTAGGATTAAGAGTACACACATACATACGTACGTACGTACGTACATACATACGTACAGACCATGGGCTAAAAATCACTTTTTTGAGCAACGAATGTCCAGTATTCTGCGATACTTACTGACGAAACCCTCTGAAAATAGATGTTCAACCCATTCTTCAGAGTGCAACGAAAAAAATTTTAGAAATATTCCCGATTTTGAAAATTTGGACCGATTGCAATACTTTCATTACTAGTATAGCTCCGCTATACTGTTAGTAATAGAAAGTAAAAAGTACGGGAGGGAAACAAAAAATGAGAGGGTGAGACGGAGGCGGAAAAGTGGAACAAAGGGAGAGATGGATGAAGATAAGATAAATAATGAATGAATATCCTGCTCTAGCAAAATTTCCCTCCCCTCCCATTCCTGAGGAAACCTTCCCCTCCCTTGGTTTGTCAGTGCCCTTTTGCCTTTATTATTTTCTGAAAAGCAGAATTGAAGAGAAAACGGAGAAAGAGAGAAGGAGGGAGAAGAGAAAGAAGAGGGAAAAGGAGGAGAGATAGAATGAAAGAGAGGCGAGACCGAGAAAGGAGAGATAGAAAGCAAAGAGAAGAGGGGAAAGAGGAGAAAAGAGAGAGAGAAAAGGAGAAAGAGATGTGAAGAAAGATAGAAAAGGAGAAGAAAGGAGAGATAGAATGAAAGAGAGGCGAGACCGAGAAAGGAGAGATAGAAAGCAAAGAGAAGAGGGGAAAGAGGAGAAAAGAGAGAGAGAGAAAAGGAGAAAGAGATGTGAAGAAAGATAGAAAAGGAGAAGAACTTTGTGGAAGGGAGAGCCAAGACATTATTTTGTTGTTCAAGTTTGTTTCTCCATTCCAAGTTGTAAACCAACTGACATGAGTATAACCAAGAAGGGAGAGCCAAGACATTATTTTGTTGTTCAAGTTTGTTTCTCCATTCCAAGTTGTAAACCAACTGACATGAGTATAACCTTGTAGCCCAAGTTTTGCCATTAAATAGTGAACTATGTGGGATAGCCGGATGTGATATTTGACAGCTATCTTTGCTTTTATGCTATTCCTTAACATCACAACTTCCTAGGATTAAGCAAAAAGCAACGAATGTCCAGTATTCTGCGATACTTACTGACGAAACCCTCTGAAAATAGATGTTCAACCCTTTTTTCAGAGTGCAACGAAAAAGATATTAGAATTGGAAGAAAAATTCTGAATCAGCATTGTGCCAAATTAAGAACACTTTAATTCACCGAGCTGAATATTTACTTTGAAACTTGAAATGTTGCAATCAATTTCGCTCTTGTATTTAAGCAACGAATGTCCAGTATTCTGCGATACTTACTGACGAAACCCTCTGAAAATAGATGTTCAACCCATTCTTCAGAGTGCAACGAAAAAGATTTTAGAATTGGAAGAAAAATTCTGAATCAGCATTGTGCCAAATTAAGAACACTTTAATTCACCGAGCTGAATATTTACTTTGAAACTTGAAAAATTGCAATCAATTTCGCTCTTGTATTTAGCAATGTTCTCTTTTGTCTTTTCAGAACTATTTTATTTTCCTAGTTCTATTTAAGTTAAAATCAGCATTGTGCCAAATTAAGAACACTTTAATTCACCGAGCTGAATATTTACTTTGAAACTTGAAATATTGCAATCAATTTCGCTCTCGTATTTAGCAATGTTCTCTTTTGTCTTTTCAGAACTATTTTATTTTCCTAGTTCTATTTAAGTTAAAAAAAAAAATCATACGAGCTTTTGTTATTGTCGAGACAAAAGTATTTTTTCAAACGCTAAATTGTGAGATGACTTTGAAGATGAAAAACGTCTCATGTTTTTGTTGTTGGTGCTGTTGTTGATGTTTTCGCTGTAAATCGTCGTATGTTGGTTATGAGGTAACTGTACGCTCAAAAACGTCTCATGTTTTTGTTGTTGGTGCTGTTGTTGATGTTTTCGCTGTAAATCGTCGTATGTTGGTTATGAGGTAACTGTACGCTCATGTTTTTACAAAGGACATAACTTTTCAAAAATAATAAACAATACGTGGAATTTCCCAAGCGTATACTGCGTATAGTAAAGTGTTATGAATAAAACGGACAGAAGAAAACATACAGCACTATACGAGAATACCCCGAATTTTTACTTTCAGCTTATGAATTAGGTACCTACTTTTGATGTGCAAAGAAGTGAAGTACCTACCTCGGTAGTAAAACATACACACAAACAGCAAACAGACATCTCAAGTAAAATATGTAAAAGTACGTAAAAAAGTACATAAATATGTAAATACGAAAGATATGTACGACATTATTATAATTTTGACAACCTATACTATGTCATGCTATGCACCTTGAATTTTTTTTTTTGGCCCGGAAATTTAAAATCAAAAAAAAAAAAAAAAAAAAAAAAAAAATGTCATAAAAAGTTAACAAATAAAGAACCAACATCCTCTTTGTTCAATATAGTCTCAGTTTAGCATATTTTGACTGTTACTTAAAAATACAACATGTAGGTACCTAGGTATTAAAGTCCTGCAAAGCTACGGTAAACTTAACGCCCAAAGTTGTAGCAAAGATCATTAATATTTTTATTCCTCTCATTTCACTCTGTTCATAAACTCACCCCCTGAGGCTAAGAGACAACTGTTGCGTGAATTTAAGCCTTCTTCATTAAATGCCGCATTCTCTCTTCCATATGCCCACACATATCCTCACAAGGCCATTGGATACCCTGGAAATTTCCAACGCAGTTTCATTTGGATTGTAATTCCATCCTCAAGCATCAACTCCCCTCCCTGCCTCTTCCTCTTCCCTTAATCCAGTCAACTATTCCTCTTTCTCCCTCAAAAATCCTCTCATCCCCCTTTTCCTCTCCGTCTCCATCTTTTCTTCCTGTCTTTTCGCTTTCGAAATGAAATTAAACATTATTCTGGGCAAAAGTCTTCTCCGTTCCCTACATGTGGAAATGGAAAGGCAACTTAGCAGAGACAAAACGTCCCTCCTTTCAACTCCTTTGTAGGATGCGACGATATTTCATGTGGTTTGCGACGATATTTCATGTGGTTCTGAAGAGAGAGAGTAATTAAGTCCCACATTGTTCAAAGAGGAAGAAGTCCCTATGTCAAAAACACATTAAGGGCGAAAAGTGTCTTTTGTACAACTGACGTCTCCACTTTGGGATGGGTTTGTTCTACTCAACAGAGTCAGAGAAGGTGGGGTAGAAAGCTTCAGATCGTTAATGGGAGTGTTAGCACACAGAAAGTCCGGGTTTTCTTCTAAGCTCCAGTTCACAATGACTAAGGTTTTGGGTTTTGGGACCACTGTATTTGGATTTTTTTTCTTCCTTTTTTGGAGGAATGAAGGCTTTTTCTGAGTGAGTTTCACAGTTTAATGAACCACTACGAGAGGGAGGAAGCAGAGTGAGATTAGCATTCACCAGTTCATATCTTGCTTCTTACTTAAAGGTTTAGCAAAGTGGAAGAGCAAACTGATGAAAGCATGACAAATTTAAACAAGTTAAGAACAAATTCTGATTTATAGAGGTTAGGGTTGGGACATCGAGATGAAAACATCGATGTTCGATACATCGATGTTTTTAAACTTCGATATATCGAGTATCCGATGTATCGTAATCAAAAACATCGATGTTGACATCGATGTTTTTGTTCCGATACATCGATGTTTTTAAACTTCGATATATCGAGTATCCGATATATCGTAATCAAAAACATCGATGTTGACATCGATGTTTTTGTTCCGATGTATCGATGTTTTCAAAACATCGATGTCGATGTCCCAACCCTAGGACAGAAACGGAAATTCGGGACAAAACGCCCCAAAATCCCAAAATGAAAAACTGAACGGGACGCCCCCTGAAATTCGGGACTGTCCCGGCCAATTCGGGACGTTTGGCAAGCCTATTAATAGTTATCATTTTCCGATCAAAATCAAACTGAACGGGACGCCGGGACACCCCCTGAAATTCGGGACTGTCCCGGCCAATTCGGGACGTTTGGCAAGCCTATTAATAGTTATCATTTTCCGACCAAAATCAAAATTCTACTTGCATTTTGCGTATTTCATTCAATTTCAATGATTTTCAAAATCAAAACTTACCACTGTCGGATTTCTTTTTCTGAAACTGCACCGTGAAGTCAGCATGAAACAGAAAAGCAAAAGTAAAACACGTTAGAAACTGAGAATACGTAGGAGGGAAAACAGGCAAAGAAACACTTCACTTTTTAATAAGAATCAGAAATATTCCAGCACGAATCTGAGTTCAACTTACATCCTTTTCTCTCTCTCTCCCTCACCGTCTTACCTTCATTTTCTCTCTTCCTCCCTCTCCTGTTTACATCTCTCTCTCTCTCTCCCTTCTACTTACATTCCTCTCTCTCTACCTCCGAATACGTAGGAGGGAAAACAGGCAAAGAAACACTTCACTTTTTAATAAGAATCAGAAATATTCCAGCACGAATCTGAGTTCAACTTACATCCTTTTCTCTCTCTCTCCCTCACCGTCTTACCTTCATTTTCTCTCTTCCTCCCTCTCCTGTTTACATCTCTATCTCTCTCCCTTCTACTTACATTCCTCTCTCTCTCTCTACCTCACCATCCTATAACCTACCTTCTCTCTCTCTTGCCGACATTTTCTCTCTTTCTTCCTCCCTCTCCTACTTCCATTTCTCTCTCGCTATTCCTTCCCATCCTGTCTACTCTCTCTCTCTCTCTCTCTCTCTCTTTCTCACCATCTTACCTACATTTTCTCTCTTTCTTCCTCCCTCTCCTTTTACATTTCTCCCTCTCTTTCAACCACTTCCTCCTTATCATACCTACCTCCTTTCTACCTGTGTGCCACATTTTCAGCACTTCAGCGGAAACGTGCAGGCATTATGAAATGTAACCACGAGGAGTAATGTATATGGTTAGGGACCACAACATACATATATATTGTTACCGCGACAAATAATGTGACCACTAGATCGCAACCATTATTATTATTATAGTCATACGTTTGCTGCACGTACTTCAGGAGTTTGCTCTTTGGCCAACACCTGAGAGCAGCCGCACGCGTTTCGTTCTTATTGGAACTCATCAGTTAGACATAGCTCTCAGGTGCTGGCCAAGAATTTGGAAGTGATATTTATACTTCAGAGATGGACATTGTGGAGAAACGAGAACCTGCGTTTTCTATGTAAGATTTTATTTGTGTTGAGTGTTGTTGTGAGCGCCACAGCTCCAATAATTGTTGGAATTAGACACATCTTCTTAGAGTTTATCAGTATCTCAGCATCAATATAGACAAGACAGTAATCATAGTGACACTGTATTTTTCTGATGAGTACAAGTATTACCTATGCTGCAAAGAATTTGGGTAAGGCGAATTAACACGAAATGCTGAAGTAGCAAACAATTATATAATGTACCTACCGAAAAGCTGTGATGATACGAAACCACAATACAAGTTCGGCTCAAAATACAAAATTACAGCAGAAATATAAAAGGGAAGGAGATAAAACGAAAGAGAGAGAGAGAGCTGAAGGGGAGGGAGGGAGAAAGAGAGAGAGGGGGGAGAGAGAGGGTAGAATTTGGGATTAATCATCATACTTCGGGGTTCAATATTACAAAGCAGCAAAATGCTGAAATACCTTAACCTAACAATATTTTACCGAAGGCAGGGATAAAAGAGAGAGGGAAAAGAGGAAGGGGCAATGATGAGAGAGTGGAGAGAAGTAGAGGGAGAAGGGAGAGAAAGAAACAGATAAGGAAGAAAAGAAGGAGAGAGAGAAGGACGAGAAGAAATAAAGGCCCCTACACACGACGAGTTCAACTGCATGTATCCAGTACTTATTATCCATTCCTAATGGATTCGAGTCAAATTTAATAATGGTGGTGCCTATATTAGTCCAAAAATTAAAATTTTCAACTATAAAATCTCCATCTGAACCGTAATTTAAAACACCATTTGGACTAGGACAGGAACATTCCAAGGATTTGCGAACTGATTTTCGGACGTGCCACAAATCTTGCAAAGCCATTGCAGATTTCTCTCTATGCGACAAGTTTCGAATTGACTTCAGTCCATTTGTACGTTTGGATTCGTGTGTAGGCACCCTAGGATCCAAGGATTTGCGAACTGATTTTCGGACGTGCCACAAATCTTGCAAAGCCATTGCAGATTTCTCTCTATGCGACAAGTTTCGAATTGGCTTCAGTCCATTTGTACGTTTGGATTCGTGTGTAGGCACCCTAAGAGAGGGTATAGAAATTGAGGGGACTTTTTGGAATTTCATTTTGGAAAATGAACTTTTCTGAAACACAAACATAAATAACAGGAAAGTTCGACAGAGTATAATATTATACAGCACAGGTGGGCGATAAAAGCCAAGCTTTCTCTCTCCCTCGCTCTCTCTCTCTCCCTATCACTCAACAGGAAAGTTCGACAGAGTATAATATTATACAGCACAGGTGGGCGATAAAAGCCAAGCTTTCTCTCTCCCTCGCTCTCTCTCTCTCTCTCCCCCTATCACTCTCTTTCTCTCTATCTCTCCCTATCACTCTCTTTCTTTCTCTCTCTCTCTCTCCCTCTAGTGTGACATGGTTTTCGACATTTCGAGATTTATTACAACCAAAATCTTCCCTCTCAGTCACACTAGCGTCACTCACTCTCTCTCTCTCTCTTTTGCTTTTTTTCCTCCTTCCCCTTTTCCATTAAATCTCTCTCCCTCTAGTGTGACATGGTTTTCGACATTTCGAGATTTATTACAACCAAAATCTTCCCTCTCAGTCACACTAGCGTCACTCTCTCTCTCTCTCTCTCTCTCTTTTGCTTTTTTTCCTCCTTCCCCTTTTCCATTAAATTTTTATTCCATTAAAATTTCCAAAATTCCACTGAATTTCCATTATTTTTTTGAAAAATATATCCAGTTTCAATTCAATTCATCTCACTCTTCCTATCCCGATTTATCTCTCTCTCTCTCTCTCTCTCTCTCTCTCTCTCTCTCTCTCCTACTCTCCCCCTCTCTCTCTCTGGCGAATTAAACCTGTGCCCTATTTACTACGCCACCAAGGCACCAAAGGGAGGAAGGTATGCTATTACAATATAACAGCTATTTCTATGAAAATGTCTTGTAACTCGTTACAGATACCCAACTTCTGTAATAGCAACACAACACATACTCCTACACTTATTATTTATGTGTCGGGAATACGAAACTTCTTGCATTGGGAACGGGAACTGTTGTTTCGGAAGACATTTCTTTTCACCCACTTCATTGTCATTTGAAGATGAGCAGTAGTAATTCCTATTTAGAACCTTTTTACTCATTCCATTATTAGAATATTCCTTTTCAGGTTTTCCTATGTCATTGTTTTTCTTTACTTTACAACCCATACAGTATTGTTTCGGAAGACATTTCTTTTCACCCACTTCATTGTCATTTGAAGATGAGCAGTAGTAATTCCTATTTAGAACCTTTTTACTCATTTTATTATTAGAATATTCCTTTTCAGGTTTTCCTATGTCATTGTTTTTCTTTACTTTACAACTCATACAGTGTTCACACTTTGGCCTCGTTTTATTTCGCTTCATATTTTTTTCCTTGATAGCTCTACATATTTTGCAATCTTGACTATTTACTTTAATGCTCTTTTCAAGTTTTCTTTCTTTTGGTTGTTTTATAGATTCCATACTGATATAGCTCTACATATTTTGCAATCTTGACTATTTACTTTAATGCTCTTTTCAAGTTTTCTTTCTTTTGGTTGTTTTATAGATTCCATACTGGTTCTGAAGAGAGAGAGTAATTAAGTCCCACATTGTTCAAAGAGGAAGAAGTCCCTATGTCAAAAACACATTAAGGGCGAAAAGTGCCTTTTGTACAACTGACGTCTCCACTTTGGGATGGGTTTGTTGTACTCAACAGAGTCACAGAAGGTGGGGTAGAAAGCTTCAGATCGTTAATGGGAACTGAAATGTGGAGTGTTAGCACACAGAATGTCCGGGTTTATTTCTAAGCTCTAGTTCACAATGTCTAAGGTTTTGGGACCACTGTATTTGCATTTTTTCTTCCTTTTTTGGAGGAATAAAGGCTTTTTCTGAGTGTGTTTTACAGTTTAATGAACCACTACGAGAAGGAGGAAGCAGAGTGAGATTATCATGCACCACTTCATATCTTGCTTCTTACTTACCTACACCTTGGGGAAGCACATTATATCTATTGTCCCCCTCAGCACCGACAACTTTTCTCCAAGTTTACAACGTCCTCCCCTTTTTTTCATGTCTCTCTCTCTCTCTCTCTCTCTCTCTCTCTCTCTCTCTCTCTCTCTCTCTCTCTCTCTCTCTCTCTCTCTCCTACTCTCCCCCCCTCTCTCTCTCTCTGGCGAATTAAACCTGTGCCCTATTTACTACGCCACCAAGGCACCAAAGGGAAGAAGGTATGCTATTACAAGATAGCAGCTATTTGTATGAAAATGTCTTGTAACTCGTTACAGATACCCAACTTCTGTAATAGCAACACAACACATACATACTCCTCCTACACTTATTATTTATGTGTCGGGAATACGAAACTTCTTATATTGGGAACGGGAGCTCAAATGAAATTTGTTTTTGTTTTCTTTTGTTTGTACGGAACTGAAATAAACATTTGAAGTAATACGAGTATCATTATGTAAAACACGACTTCGCGTTAGATCTGTCTGTACGACTGTACGTAATATTGTTTCGTAGTTCCGTACACTTACTGGTAGTTACAAACGTACCTAAAATGTTTGTTAGCTTGTAAGTGTGCAATGAACGGGTAAATTTGCCCGAATAAGACATAGCATAGATATTCTCATAACTCAAAGGTAGCCATCTCTATGAACACAAACAGTTCTCAAATCCTTACTGTCGTTAGTCGTAGGCATCCTCGCGTAGAAATTTACAAAAAAATCGAGTGGAAATCATTTGGAAAACATTGTACGAAATTAGGAATCTACACCAAAAGAAATTTGTACTCATTTTTCTCCGCCAAAAAGACACGGATAATTGGAAAAGAAATTCTCCGCAATAAAAAAGACAAAGATACAAGCTGTAGAGTTTATTATTCGTGTCAGAGCGGTAGAGATGGAGAAAGAAACAGAAAACGGGATTTTCGTTTCTCCTCAGTGGAAAATTGAAAACGGAAATCCCTTCCCTCAGGTCAGAGCGGTAGAGATGGAGAAAGAAACAGAAAACGGGATTTTCGTTTCTCCTCAGTGGAAAATTGAAAACGGAAATCCCGATAATTGGAAAAGAAATTCTCCGCAATAAAAAAGACAAAGATACAAGCTGTAGAGTTTATTATTCGTGTCAGAGCGGTAGAGATGGAAAAAGAAACAGAAAACGGGATTTTCGTTTCTCCTCAGTGGAAAATTGAAAACGGAAATCCCTTCCCTCCCCCTCAAATTGTATCCTGACAAAGCTGATGTCTCAAATAACATTTGAGAAAAGCCAGGTGAGGCACGAGTTTGCTTCACACGAGTGGTTCATTTGTCTTTGGCACGCGTGAGAGTAAGTTATGGATCTAACTTTACTTCGGGAAACGAATATAATCCACAAAATGTTTCAGGGGAAAAAACTTTGGAACGATGCAAAGACGAGTATGTTAAAGTAGCGCGCACATACGTCCCAAATACGTTCCGTCTCCGAGTCGGGAGTATGCTTTTGTGAAACAACCTGGTTCGGACGGAGACTTAAAGTCGAAAAAATGTGATACAAAGTTAAATAATAAAGAACCAACATCCTCTCTTTGCTCAGTATAGTCTCAATTTAGCATATTCTTGACTGTTACCTAAAAATATTGCCTAATACAACATGTAGGTACATAAAGTCCTGCAAAGCTACGCTAAACTTAACGCCCAAAGTTGTAGCAAAGATCATTAATATTTTTATTCCTCTCATTTCATTCTGTTCATTTCCTCCGTTTCCCTCAGGCTAAGAGACAACTGTTGCGTGAATTTAAGCCTTTTTCATTAAATGCCGCATTCTTCTTTCTCTTCCATATGCCCACACATATTCTCACAAGGCCATTGGATACCCTGGAAATTTCCAACACTGAATATTTTTCAAGGAAGGACTTCCTCCATTTCCTCCATCAGGGAAGGGTTGGTATGATGGATCTAGAAATGGATACGTACGAATGGGAACTCTAATTATGAAGGTCAAGATTGCCGACAATCAGCAATATTATTCTTTTGGTGACCCTATGTACATATTTGTTGTCCAAAGTACCAGAATAACACAATGTCTTATTATAATATTGTGTTAAATTTATCATTTTAGAGTAATACAATAAGTCATAATGCAGAGAAATAAGAGGATGTAGTAAATACCTCGTTGATAATTATTAATTACCTTTGAAAAATTGCAAACTGTCATTATTGGCATTCAAAAGACAGACGACACCGAAGCGAATACAATAGTCCGTCCCTTATACCTTTTTATTACTATTGTAATAATGAAGGAAGGACGGACTAAAAACCGAAAATTTCTCCTCATACTTGCTACCATTCAATTAATAGCGCTGTCAAACTTTCTTGGCTTGGCGGGGAAGAGCGGTAGTAGCGTTGTACCGCGCTCCTTACTAAAAATGTCTCATTCAAAAGTCCATAGGATTGCAAGACTGGTGGCATGAAATTCAGACTTGAAACACCAAAATTATCTACACAGGAAAAACAGTTAAAACACACCTGAACTGTCAAAAAAGACAAAAAACATCTTCCCAAGTTGTAAAACAGACTGCTGATCATTTTCGAAAAGAAGCAATCATGCTAACACAGGGACTAATTATGTTGGCCTGATTATTGACTTTCTGACGATTCAATGATGTGATGATGAGAATGTAATTAGCGTTCTAGACTACTCGAGAACAGGAAATGAGGTTCTAACTATTTCCTACTTGTACCGTAATGACTTGAACAATTCAACCCACCTTCGGGTACTAAACTTCTACAAAACAAAATGTGATGATGAGAATGTAATTAGCGTTCTAGACTACTCGAGAACAGGAAATGAGGTTCTAACTATTTCCTACTTGTACCGTAATGACTTAAACAATTCAACCCACCTTCAGGTACTAAACTTCTACAAAACAAAAAGCACACGGGGAGAAAATATAATTTATTCCTGTTCTATGAGAAGTTTGCGTGATGGTCTAGTCGGGCTAGTGCCTTCGGAAAAGAGAGCCCGCCATGAAATTTTCCAGCGAAGAATCATTCAAACATCCCGAACAATCTTAACGTTATCTTAATTTTTCTAAAAAGTTCCCATTTCTCAGAACTTTAAATTTCCTACCTGTTTTCTTTGCAATATAATGGGCAAACCCAATTAGGTTTCTGAAATAAGACGAGAAAAAAAGTCTTAATAATCTCATTCTCATCAATTTAATAATTGAACAAATTCTAATATTTTTTTTTCCTTTCTTTTTTCATTAATCTCATTTTTGAGAAAGAAAAAATCTTGTCTCTATTTTTGTGCACTCATGAGAGAAATTTATGAAAAATTAAAATCCAAAGACGGAGAGTGGAGAATTTACCATTTCTCAGAACTTTAAATTTCCTACCTGTTTTCTTTGCAATATAATGGGCAAACCCAATTAGGTTTCTGAAATAAGACGAGAAAATAAGTCTTAATAATCTCATTCTCATCAATTTAATAAGTGAACAAATTCTAATATTTTTTTTCCTTTCTTTTTTCATTAATCTCATTTTTTGAGAAAGAAAAAATCTTGTCTTTATTTTTGTGCACTCATGAGAGAAATTTGTCAAAAATTAAAATCCAAAGACGGAGAGTGGAGAATTTATTCGGAGAAGAGGAAGAAGAAGAAGAAGAAGAAGAAGAAGAAGAAGAAGAAGAAGAAGAAGAAGAAGAAGAAGAAGAAGAAGAAAAACACTCGTGGAAAGCAATCCAAAGGAAATCACAGTTCCTGTTATTCTCTAAAGAGGAATTCGAGACGAAAATTTCAACATCAAAGAGAAGAAGAAAGAACAACACACAATGAAATGAGATTTTGTACTCAGTAGATCTTGAAAAACCTTTATTAAGGTTAAAAGCAAAACACTGTAGCACAAAAAATGAACACATAAAATGCTATGAAAAAAACTAATGCATTATGCACTCGGTAAGTTGCTCAATGCTCATACAGTATGCACTAAACCTTTTGCAAGGTTCGAAAACTACTGATATTTTTTATGCGCACCGTTCTATCAACAAAATTATGCAAAGTGCACAGACATCACCTCTCATAATTACTAGAGGCATACGTACCTGCATGCTTGCATTTTATTGGCCATTATGAAAAATAAATGGCCCATATATTACCTTGAGTCATAGTTAAGCCTCAATGCTAACCATATTTTACCTTTATGAAGAACAAAAACCTGGAATTTAGATAATGAATTATTTATATGTTTTAGGCAGATTAGATTTATGCGAGCAGAACGTAAAACGAAAATTGAGGTTTTCTTACATTTTGCGTACAGTAAATACAATAATGCTAAACTCACCAATCCGATCCTTTAATACAAACAAATGACTAAAATGAGAGGGAGTGTTTTGTCTACACGGAGTTTGTCTACAAGATTCTACACGGAGAGGGAGACACCAGTCAGAGTGTTTTGTCAAAGGAAATGTAGGAAACTAAAAACATCAAAGGCACCAATCAAGGATGAAATCTAACCTTGAACAAGCCTTTGAAGCCTTTAATGTTCATGCGAAAAGCCCACTTGTAATGAACCTGGAATTTAGATAATGAATTATTTATATGTTTTAGGCAGATTAGACTTATGCGAGCAGAACGTAAAACGAAAATTGAGGTTTTCGTACATTTTGCCTACAGTGAATACAATAATGCTAAACTCACCAATCCGATCCTTTAATACAAATGGATGACTAAAATGAGAGGGAGTGTAGAGGAAGGGGCAATGATGAGAGAGTGGAGAGAAGTAGAGGGAGAAGGGAGAGAAAGAAACAGATAAGGAAGAAAAGAAGGAGAGAGAAGGACGAGGAGAAATAAAGGCCCCTACACACGACGAGTTCAACTGGATGTATCCAGTCCATATTACCCATTCCTAATGGATTCGAGTCAAATTTAATAATGGTGGTGCCTATATTAGTCCAAAAATTAAAATTTTCAACTATAAAATCTCCATCTGAACCGTAATTTAAAATTTAAAACACCATTTGGACTAGGACAGGAACATTCCAAGGATTTGCGAACTGATTTTCGGACGTGCCACAAATCTTGCAAAGCCATTGCAGATTTCTCTCTATGCGACAAGTGTCGAATTGGCTTCAGTCCATTTGTACGTTTGGATTCGTGTGTAGGCACCCTAGGCGAGGGTAGAAATTGAGGGGACTTTTTGGAATTTCATTTTGGAAAATGAACTTTTCTGAAACACAAACATAAATAACAGGGAAGTTCGACAGAGTATAATATTATACAGCACAGGTGGGCGATAAAAGCCAAGCTTTCTCTCTCCCTATCACTCTCATTCTTTCTCTCTCTCTCTCTCTACTTACACCTTGGGGAAGCACATTATATCTATTGTCCCCCTCAGCACCGACAACTTTTCTCCAAGTTTACAACGTCCTCCCCTTTTTTCATGAATATTTTATACCCAAGTATAATAATTTAACAGACTTATAATTGCTTTACTGTTATTCTTTTTTCCCCTTCTCCTTCTTGATTCTTTTCTTTTCTTCCACTTCTCCTTCCTCTTTTCATCTGCGGACTTTTCAGAAACTTTATTTCTTTCTTTTTATTAAGTAGATTTTTTAATTTATGCATTTTGGTTGCAACAAGAATACACAAAACTTAAACTCAGAGAAGCGCAATGGACTTTTTTAATTTCAATTTTCAGTGAATTATTTTATTGTCTTCTATTTCATTTGCTCTGACAGAAAGTAGTGACAGCGTCATTTGACGTGTAGGTGGTATGGGTATACCGTGCATTTTTCCTATAATGAATGCATGAAGATTGACAATGATTGATAGAAGAAGCAAAGAGAGATTAACTTATCAAGGTTAAGATACTTGTTAGAATTCCTGAAAATTTTGACATAATTTATCTGCTGCGGATTGAAATTAACAAGAGTTCTAACTCAAATATCTGATTTAAAAAGACAGGTTTGTACTAAGTTATTATCTTAATGATTGTTTTATGAAATATATTTCCTTCGGAGTTTTTTCACGTTATTTATACTATTTTTTCCTCAGATATAACTTCTACGTCTGTTTATTTCTTGCTTTTGTGCAAGTCGTTAGAACTTTTGATGTGTCTTTTCCCGTGTAGTATCTTACGAGCACATTTTTCCTCATCGTTCAGTTCAGGTGTCAGACTCGAATACAGTGAGGTTTGACTCAACTTTTGATACGAATTTTGATCCGGAAGATAGAGAGCTTTTAGCACAGTGGAGAAACCTGGAATTTAGATAATGAATTATTTATATGTTTTAGGCAGATTAGACTTATGCGAGCAGAACGTAAAACGAAAATTGAGGTTTTCGTACATTTTGCCTACAGTGAATACAATAATGCTAAACTCACCAATCCGATCCTTTAATACAAACAAATGACTAAAATGAGAGGGAGTGTTTTGTCTACACGGAGTTTGTCTACAAGATTCTACACGGAGAGGGAGACACCAGTCAGAGTGTTTTGTCAAAGGAAATGTAGGAAACTAAAAACATCAAAGACACCAATCAAGGATGAAATCTAACCTTGAACAAGCCTTTGAAGCCTTTAATGTTCATGCGAAAAGCCCACTTGTAAAAGATTACTCACTGCCAGTGTTTGGGTCATTCATTTTCTCTCGACAGAAGTACAATTGCTGCACATTATGATTTGCATGAGACTGAGGGTTACAACAAAGACATGTTTCGTACTTCTGCCCGATATCCATCTTGACTACTTGAAATTCTCCTTGCGAGTCAATGGCTATATCATGTTTTCTGTTGAATATTCGTACAGTGACAAATATAACAGCCAGTATGATGAGTATGATGATAAGCAGTGCTAGGATGGTCAGATCTGGACTACTTCTTTTAACCGTGTCCACATCAACAAAACTTCGATTCTTGAATCCAAGTTTGTTTAATATTCCTGGATACAGGGGAAATCCAAATAAAGAGAGCAATATTAAATGTTGGAAGCAGCGTCTTCGAATAATCCTTTTCTAATTTTCATTATAGCATACCTACATAAAAGCTGTTGGTCAAACGTCGAAACAGCCAGCACTTTTCTTTTTCTCGTCAAGGAGAAATGGAGTAGAACAAACAAACGGTGTCGATTCTTTTTTTAATGAAGCGACGATCTAGATTTTTTAAGAGGTTTGATAGAGGGAACTGTAACTGCTAAGGTCTTGTTGTCCCCAAAGCGAATGAAGATGGGATAAGAGAAAGTCAGCCGTTCCGAGAACAAATCTCGTCTGTTTAGGATAAAATCCGTCCCCGGGCGGGAATCGAACCCACAACCTAGTGCAAAAATAAAACGTTTGAGGCGTATTAGGAGCCCTTTTCATAGGTATATTTAATACTAATAAGGCCTATTATTCTATGCATAGAGGATATGGTTGCAATATTTACAATATTAAATAAAGGTACCTAAACGCTTGACGTCTCCACTAGGAATTGGTGGATGCGCCGTAATTTCCCACACAGTACATATTATACAACTTTACACATTACCTTCAATAAGATGCATGAAAATCTATGTCAACTGTCATTGTATTACCACATATAGGTACTCAGCCCCTTGTGTAACTGACTGACTGACTCACTCACTCACTCACTCACTCATACTAATTCTAACCCACTTCTAGATGACCTAGGAAGATGCGGTTTTCACCATTGGATTCCTTTTTTAAAGAGAGCAATATTAAATGTTGGAAGCAGCGTCTTCGAATAATCCTTTTCTAATTTTCATTATAGCATACCTACATAAAAGCTGTTATCAAAGCAAAGCACTCAATATCATGTAACTCACCACTGCAAAATTAAAAGCACCCCGACCTTTCCTCGACTTAACAGGAAAGCAATTTCCTTTTCTCTCATTATCCTTCGGATAATTACGGAGATAAAAGTTCTCAAGGATAAATAATTTATCCTGTCGTTCAGATGGTAATTGGAAAATCTAGACTACGTGTAGGTGTTAAACATGACAAGTTTGAGGCCAGCAAAACATTTCCTACGTTTAATATTTTCCTCTCGCTTTTAGTTTTCAGTTTTCATTTCTTCGAGACAAAACTCAGGTACGATATTAGTATTCAGGGGCGAAGCCTCAGGTGTTAAACATGACAAGTTTCATAATTTAGTGCAGAAACCCATTAGCACGTGAAATTCACCGAGCTCACAAAAATGTCTGCTCCATTTTAGAAAACAAAGATGTTACATGAATATTTCTTTGGCGTTAAATGTTAAATTTGTGAACTGGGTTCCCTTTCGAGTACATACACAGGAGAAGTTGAAAAATGAGGTGTTAAACATGACAAGTTTCATAATTTAGTGCAGAAACCCATTAGCACGTGAAATTCACCGAGCTCACAAAAATGTCTGCTCCATATTAGAAAACAAAGATGTTACATGAATATTTCTTTGGCGTTAAATTTGTGAACTGGGTTCCCTTCCGAGTACATGCACAGGAGAAGTTGAAAAATATAAAACTTTGTTAACTTACTTTTGACAATAGACAGTGTTTTATCGCTGTTTTCGCAGTCACTCGCTTCATCAACATCACTTGTATTCTCCGTTTCAGGAGTTTCCAAATCAGCATCATCGTCATCCTCTTCGTCTTCATTATTGAGAAGTTCTTCTTCATTGTTTTTATATTCATTTAATTCTTCATCTTCTGTGCCATTATCCATGTCTTGTTCATCATTTTGTTCTGTCTCTTCCAAATCGTCATCATCAGAATTGGTATCTTGATCATTGTCATCAGACTCACAATGCTCGATGTCTTCATTTGTGTCACAATTGCTTCTTCTGTCTTTTTTTTCTCGACTTTCCTTTCTATTCTTGTCATGATTGCATTTTTTACTGGTTTCTTCTTCATGTACTTTTGACTTAATTTTAAGATCCTTTTGACATTTTCCTTTTGATGTGTCTTTCTTTTTCTTTTTTGCTGTTTTGCTCTTCCCTTTTCCTTTTGATTTAGAGGGTTTTGTTAAAATTTCTGTATCACTACATTTTCTATTACCACTTTTATCAGGATTATGAGGTTTTTTACATGAACCCCGTGTTTGGGTATCCTTGTCATCTTCATGACTTCTTCTATTATTTTCTGGATTTTTCCTCTTCGTGTTAACCTGATGGGACTTTTCACATTCATCGTGGTCTCTTTTTCTTTTTCTCATATCGTTTTGTTCTCTACACATCTGGTAACCTTTTGAAGAAGTAGAAGGTTCAATACTTTGTAATAATTCTTTAATTTTTCTAATACATTCTTCAGGATGACAAGTTGTTGGTCTTTGTTTCGGAACATGAACCCCGTGTTTGGGTATCCTTGTCATCTTCATGACTTCTTCTATTATTTTCTGGATTTTTCCTCTTCGTGTTAACCTGATGGAACTTTTCACATTCATCGTGGTCTCTTTTTCTTTTTCTCATATCGTTTTGTTCTCTACACATCTGGTAACCTTTTGAAGAAGTAGAAGGTTCAATACTTTGTAATAATTCTTTAATTTTTCTAATACATTCTTCAGGATGACAAGTTGTTGGTCTTTGTTTCGGAAGACATTTCTTTTCACCCACTTCATTGTCATTTGAAGATGAGCAGTAGTAATTCCTATTTAGAACCTTTTTACTCATTTTATTATTAGAATATTCCTTTTCAGGTTTTCCTATGTCATTGTTTTTCTTTACTTTACAACTCATACAGTGTTCACACTTTGGCCTCGTTTTATTTCGCTTCATATTTTTTTCCTTGATAGCTCTACATATTTTGCAATCTTGACTATTTACTTTAATGCTCTTTTCAAGTTTTCTTTCTTTTGGTTGTTTTATAGATTCCATACTGTTTGATTTAATAAAATCTCTATTTATCATTCCGGGGCCACCAGAGTCTAGAGTTGGCTTAACCACCTGACTTCTTTGTTTTGATTTTGAGTAATTCGTCTGGTAAGGTTCTATTGTCTCAATATTATTCTCCTGAACGTTCGACAATGTAGTGGCATGATTTCGTACAAAATTCGCCTCGTTGGAATTTTCTGACAACAGAAAATATTCCGAATAAAAACTATTTATTGTGGAGCGTTCACTCTCTTTCTCTCACGAAACCATGGTAAATGTAAAACTACCTTATGTCATTACCTTGGATTGAAGTATGCACCTGTGTAACCCACTACCTACATACGTATTAATTACCTTTTCAATTTACATCATTACTTCATTACCTATGCAATATCTCAACTGACCTGAGCCACCCACGCAAAGTTGTGGGTCAGATAAAAGATGCAAACTTTATTTATCGCCATGCAAATGTGCACAGCATTATCCGTGTATTAAAATGTTCCAAGTCGCAAAATATAAGTTTCGCAATTGCTGCTACACGGTGGTTATTGTGAAATGGTTCAAAAGGTTATCAACGACCCCTTATAGAAGACACCAGACAGCTTTTACAAGAGGTTTCATGGAGGGATCTGAAACAACGGGGGCCTTGTCATCCCGCAATCAAAGAGAGGAGGACAGGATAGGAGAAAGCCAGCCGTTCCGAGAACGAACGTTATCTGTTTAGAACAGAGTTTGGCCCTGATGATAACAAGTTACCTGTTTAGAATGAACTTTGGCCCGGGTGGGAATCGAACCCGCGACCTAGCCCTTACAAAGCAGATGTCTCCAAAGTTCCAAGCTAACTAGGCTGGCGAAACAAGCATGTTTTGATAGAGGGAACTTGAACCTCTTAGATTTGGCAGAAGAACTTGAAACAAAGTACCAAGCAATCTTCAACTCATACCTAGCTTTGAACTTGCACCCTTACAAAGCAGATGTCTCCAAAGTTCCAAGGTAACTAGGCTGGTGAAACAAGCATGTTTTGATAGAGGGAACTTGAACCTCTTAGATATGACAGAAGAACTTGAAACAAAGTACCAAGCAATCTTCAACTCATGCCTAGCTTTGAACTTGCACGACAGAAAGAAAATTGGGTTTTTCAGAGCAGGAAATTGCAATTTCACACATAAAAAATAAGTTTCCTCATTCTCTTCGTTACTATTTTTCGTTGCTTTGACTCAGACGATTGAGTTTTTCCCCTAATAAGGTCGTTACTCACAGGTATAGTGTGTTGGAAAAAAATTCCAAATTCAGCGTTTAACAACGTTTCCGAGTGTAACAATGTTCCCCAGAGGTAAAATAATCAGGTCTGCTGTGTCTGCCATTTTTCGAAATTTTTCCCTCTTTTTTTTTACATCCGTTAGTATTATAGGACTATAGGCGTACATAGTAAGTTACGGTGTAAAAATTCTAGAGCGAACTTTTTTTCCAGTGTTGCCTTTGGGCTGTGTAACTTTTTTTGCTTAATTTTAATTGTGTTCTCTCTCTCTCTCTCTCTCTCTCTCCCTCTCGTTCTACAAGCAGGCGTACATAGTAAGTTACGGTGTAAAAATTCTAGAGCGAACTTTTTTTCCAGTGTTGCCTTTGGGCTGTGTAACTTTTTTTGCTTAGTTTTAATTGTGTTCTCTCTCTCTCCCTCCCTCCTCTCTCCCTCTCGTTCCACAAGAAATATTCGCTTCAATGATCACCCAAGTCCTTCCTCTCATTTCCCCCTCCATAAAAAACTGAACTTGTACACCGCCCCTCTCCTCCCACCTCTCCAAGGGGGTCTTTACCCCCCTTTCACCCCCTTCCCCCTTTCCACAAGTGAGAGTGGGGGCCATACTACGAATTATTTAGAAAGAGAGAGGGAGAGAAAGAAGACAGAGGGAAGAGAAGGAAGAATGAGAGAGAGCAAAGATAGAAAGAAAGAGAGAGGGAAGAGAAGGAGGATATGGAGGAGGGAGGGGGAGAGAGAGAGGCTTGAGCCCCCCCAAAGTTATCAGGGCCTCTTACACTAGATAAAATTGGATTTCAGAATAATAATCCAAAACACCATTTTTTTCGGGTTCCGGGAGTTTCTCGTCTTTTTACTTTCCTTATCCTATAGGAAGGAAAGTAATGTAATCGGGTCAAATTTTCGATGGTCAAATTTTAGTGCCAAAACACGTTTTGAGGTCCCTAGAGCCTAAATCCAAAGTTTCAGCCATTGGTCCGTGTGTGTATCTGTGTGTCTGTCTGTCTGTAAACAAAATATCTCGAGAACGGTAAGAGCTAGCGACTTGAAATTTGGTATGTAGCTGTCAAGTGTGTTAAGGATGCGACACGAAACTTTTGGTTAAGACCGGTGCAACGGTTGGCGGCATTTTACCGCTTTTTGGCGATTTTCGGTGTAATTTAACAATATCTCGGGAACGGTATAAGCTAGAGACTTGAAATTTGGTATGTAGTTAACAAATGTGACAAGGATGCAACACAAAATGTTTGGTTGAGATGGTTGCTGCGCTTGGCGGTATTTTCACCGCTTTTGGACAGATTTCGACCGTTTTTTGCGGTTTTCAGGCCCTGTCTCCTGCTACTCGTCCTGCCGTATTTACTTCTCTCTTTACTGCTTGAGAAGTGAAGGCAGAAGTTGTGTGTTTATATTCAGCTCACTTCCCTTCCTAAACTACTTCTCCAAGCTGCCCTGGTCATTGCTCATCAGTTTCAAAACACACAACGCAAATGATTCGAAGCTGAATGTAAACGCCTTCCTGCCCCTTCACTTCTCCTCGTCATGCCGGTCCTTTGACTCGTGCACAAAAAACCGACAATAAGGGGAGCACAGGGCAGGAGCAGTGGCAGTAGAAGTGGCGAGGCGAGTGAGGTGTTTACATTCTCGTCATGCCCAATTCCCTGCCCACTTTCCTGCTCATTGCCACAGAAGTGAGCATAATGTAAATGAGGCATAAGGACAAGCACCAATGGTAGACACGTACACAAAAAGCCCACTCTGAGACTTAGGTGTAGGGGCAAACAGTCCTGAAAGTTGGGTAAAGCTTACGAATATACCAATGCTAGACACACCTGAGTGCCTCTTGTTGTCGCCTTGTGATTCACGATGTGAGTCTTGGGTACTTACCTAATGTACTTAAATGCTTAGGTTTAGGTACCTATAGGCTCTTAGCAAAAAACCGAAAATTTCTCCTCATACTTGCTACCATTCAATTAATAGCGCTGTCAAACTTTCTTGGCTTGGTGGGGCGGAGCGCTAGTAGCGCTGTACCGCGCTCCTTAATAAAAATGTCTTGGTTAAACTGCCTACATGCCTGCTTTCTTTTTAATATTAAATATTTTCTTTAAACTTTAAAGCCATACCCTACCTAGTTTGTCAGCAAAGGCAAAATTTTCCTTCATACTTTTGGTACCATAATAAAAAATACGTCTGAGGTAGACTCCTCGGATGAAATCATGAGACTGAAAAGTCCATTAACCCCTAGAGTCAAACGAGTCCTGGGAAGCCCCAGTCCTGGCAACCTCATAATGAGATCTCCTTTCTAATGCTAATTTATTACGGCTCTACATTAGAGCATTACACCAGTGTGTAGATAACCACACCACATATGAAAAATACATTACACACAAAAAGCCACAATGTAGGTTCACACGGCTTGTTTATTAGAGCAGTAAACTACTATAGAGTATGGAGCAGTGCTGTGAAATAAGGATAGGGCTCTACAAACTCTATCTACATACTCACCTCACTAATATTTTTCAAAGTTTTCAAAAGAAAACTTCTTGTTAAAAAGAAAGTTCATTTTTATCCTCCCAGTTTTTTACATCCTCTCTCTTTCTCTGTCCCTCTCTCACTATCTCCCTATCTTTTGCTCTGTCTCTCTCTCTTTCTCTGTCCCTCTCCCTCTCTCTCTCACTCTCACTATCTTTTTCTCTCTCTCTCTCTCTCTCTCGCTTCAACCATCCATCCGTTCTCTCACTTCCGCCTCGTGTCTCTTTTATCTCTCTTTTTTTTCTCTTGCTTTTTTGAGACTTTCTTGTTCTTTTAACTCTTCTCCTAGCCAAAAAAAAGCAGGTTAAAACCTTGCCGAGATATAAAGTAACCTTGTTGAGATACACAGAGTTAAGTCTTTTGAGACATGGGCCCTCGCTACATCCACTACAAGTTTCAGATTATGAACCGTAGACATACTAGAACTCTAGCTCTAGACTTTAGAAAGGGGTAACAAAAACTCCACAGACAGTAGAAAATGGCACCGAAGAAAGATGGTTTCCGGTTTCTAAACAGGCAAGGCTGAAATTTCTTTGCAGAAAACTTGCTGAATTTTCGTTTTAATAGAAAACTTTTTCCATCAAACTTGCCTTCCACTCTCCTCTTTTTGTCTCCTTCTCCCTTAGTTTCTATATTCTATAACATTGTTTATTCCTTTTCTCATTTTCCCTACTCATTCGCTCCTTTCACCAACCCTGCTACCTACTCGAAATATACCTTGTTTATACTGATGCTAGTATAGGTCCAAAAAGTCAAAAGGCAGGAAAAAATAATAATAATAACAATGATAATAAATTCAATTTTGTAGGGACTTTTCAGTCTCATCCTATGATTTAGATGTATAAATGACGGTCTTTGCTAATGCAACTCTAATGCTATAATATTGCACTCTAATGAAACTCTAAATCTAAAGGCATGATATTGTACTCTAATGGTCTAATGGTATGATATGGTACTCGTAGGGAAATGTTAATAGTCCAAATATTTTCTTTAAACTTTAAAGCCATACCCTACCTAGTTTGTCAGCAAAGGCAAAATTTTCCTTCATACTTTTGGTACCATAATAATAAATACGTCTGAGGCAGACTCCTCGGATGAAACCATGAGACTGAAAAGTCCATTAACCCCTTGGGTCAAACGAGTCCTGGGAAGCCCCAGTCCTGGCAACCTCATAATGAGATCTCCTTTCTAATGCTAATTTATTACGGCTCTACATTAGAGCATTACACCAGTGTGTAGATAACCACACCACATATGAAAAATACATTACACACAAAAAGCCACAATGTAGGTTCACACGGCTTGTTTATTAGAGCAGTAGACTACTATACATAGAGTATGGAGCAATGCTGTGAAATAAGGATAGGGCTCTACAAACTCTATCTACATACTCACTTCACTAATATTTTTCAAAGTTTTCAAAAGAAAACTTCTTGTTAAAAAGAAAGTTCATTTTTATCCTCCCACTTTTTACATCCTCTCCCTCTCTCTCTTTCTCTGTCCCTCTCTCTCTCTTTCTCTGTCCCTCTCCCTCTCTCTCTCACTATCTTTTTCTCTCCCTCTCTCTCTCTCTCTCTCTCTCTCTATCTTTTTCTCTCCCTCTCTCTCTCTCTCGCTTCAACCATCCATCCGTTCTCTCACTTCCGCCTCGTGTCTCTTTTATTTATCTCTTTTTTTTTCTCTTGCTTTTTTGAGACTTTCCTGTTCTTTTAACTCTTCTCCTAGCCAAAAAAAGCAGGTTAAAACCTTGTCGAAATATAAAGTACTTGTTGAGATACACAGAGTTAAGTCTTTTGAGACATGGGCCCTCGCTACATCCACTACAAGTTTCAGATTATGAACCATAGACATACTAGAACTCTAGCTCTAGACTTTAAGAAAGGGGTAACAAAAACTCTAGACAGTAGAAAATGGTTTTCTCTCCCTTTTTTTCCTCTTTCTTTCTCCCTCTCTCTCTCTCTCTCTCTCCTTCTTTCGCCCTCTGATTATTTTTATCCTTCCCTTATTCCTTATTCTCTAAATCTTCCCTTCTTCTTTTTCATATGTTTTCTGTTTGCTCTCTTTCTCTCTCCTTCTTATATTAACCCCTACCCCTACCCTCATTTCACAGCTTGCTCCTCTCTCTTCTGTTTTCTGTTTCCATCTGGGTGAACCATCCTTGAAAACTGCTCAGAAGTTCGGATACAACAATGTCATTGTTATAACAAAAAACTAGCACAAGCACACAAAATCTCACAAGTCTTTTCTCTCTCCCTCTCTCTTGTGTCCAGGATATCTCATTGTCCTGGTTCTATTGTTACAAGTCTCTCTTATTGGACTCGATTCAACACTTTGTATACAAATGTATGCTTTTTTTTATCTTTACCTGTGTTACAAGTGCTTCCTCTAAACCCTACCTCCTCTCTCTCTTCATCTCCTCTCTTAATCTAGGATTTCATCTCTCTCAACATTTGAATCGCACCTTTTCTGAAGGGTTTACCTCTGCTCTGTTTCTCTCACCACCTCTTTCTCTCTTCTCACACTCAGATTTTTTCACAATGGTCCTTCCATATAGACCCATGATATATTGAGTATTCTCCTGTAGCACCACATCTCAAATGCTTGGATCTTCTTCACGTCTGCCTTCTTCAAAGTCCATGCTTGAAGGGTTGTTTATGTTGTTTATGGTCAGCTTGGGTAGAGAGTGGGTAGAGGGCACCTTTTTTTCCAGCACGGATTCGACTGGCTGCATGTATAAGGACTGTGTGACCTGTGACGGGTATTTCTAGTCTATTGTATATATAAGGGCATATTGTAGGTACATGGGTGTTTCTATTGTTTAATGCCTCATTTACATTCAGCTCTGTCTCCTGTTACTCGTCCTGCCGTATTTACTTCTCTCTTTACTGCTTGAGAAGTGAAGGCAGAAGTTGTGTGTTTATATTCAGCTCACTTCCCTTCCTAAACTACTTCTCCAAGCTGCCCTGGTCATTGCTCATCAGTTTCAAAACACACAACGCAAATGATTCGACAGGATTAGGAAAATTAATTACCTACTACTTACAAGTAGCAAAGTAGGTAAGTACCTACGACATTATTAAGTGCCGCCTTTACCCTTCTCATTTTCAATCGAGCTTTTTACACGGGCTTTGGTCGTTACATAAAAAAAGCTATGTAGGTACTTGAATAACTATTGCACCCCCGATTCCCGACATAAAATAATAAAATAGCAGACCCAACATTGTCCGGTGTGAAAAAGGGGATAAAAAAAAAAATGACATCTCGTCTCGTCTCTTTGGCAACTTAGTTCCCTGCGCACTTCCCACCAGAAGTCAAAAACACGTGATTGGCCTAGAATCCCACAGTCCCATTTAAGAATTTATTAGAATGAGACTGATTTTTTCAAGTGTATTGGACATAGCTCTAATAGAACTCAGATCGTCACGTAAAGAAAATTTGGAAGCGCCTTTCGATAATTAGATCAAAGGCCTTCCCAATACCTAGCACCCTAAACAGGCCTACACCACTGCATTTCAATATTTCAAAAATCAACGATTCTTTTATGGGATAACTGAGCTTGATTTTCGTTTTGCCTATGAAAAAGAGGAACCATTTATTAATAAAAATAAATAAATAATAAAAAAAAGTAAACAGAAAAAAGTAAAAAAAATAATAAATTGTCAAAAATAATAATAATAAAAAAATCTACGAAAAAAATAGTAGAAATTTTACCAAAAAATTAGCGCAAAAGAATATAGTTTTGGAGGAAAATCTGAATAATTTTCCCAAACCACTGGAGAAAAATACGACGAAAACAAAAGGTAACAGACTGTGCACGCGTTCGCGGAACATTCGCTTGTGAGAAGAATGTGGAGAGAGATCTCGATTCCTTTTTTCTCTCCTCTCCAATCCTGTTGTTCCTCTTTTCTCTATTTTTTCTCGTATTTTTCCTACTTTTTTTTCGACAGATATGTTCTCCTCTTCAGTGCCTAGTTCCACGGTTGTATTGACTAGAGAAAGTCACTAGTGCAGGGCATCCATCTGGTACAGTGAGTTCCATGATTGTAGTGACTAGTAAAAATCACAAATTATTACTATTGTTAACACTTTGTCACTTGTAACTTTTACTAGTTCTGCTAGTCCATACACTCGTGGAATGGGGAACAAATCCACTATGCAATTGTATTCAATGTTACCTACTTCTAATCTTTCCAAGTTTGTAATCAATGTGACAAATAGTGTAATAAGCAAAGGGAAGTATGGACAAACTGGGTTTGTAGTCTGGCCAAAATTCTTCAAAAATCACAAATTATTACTATTGCTAACACTTTGTCACTTGTAACTTTTACTAGTTCTGCTAGTCCATACACTCGTGGAATGGGGAACAGATCCACTATGCAGTATGGAGTCATTTGTGACTTTGTACTATACCAGGGGCCACCAACCTTTTATGGAAATTTTATGATGACTCGGAGACCCTTGGTGAGTTACCCTTCTGGGAACAAAAAGTTGACAATGTAATGACGTAAATTTTTGGTTCCCTTAAGAGTTGCTCTCAACTTGTGTGACTGTCTGCGAGCTACCAGAAAACCTCTCTATCAAACATAAAAAAAAACAAACCATTATTTTAACTAGCTGAAAATGATTGTTGGGACGGGAAGATCACGAGGAGAAGAAAGAAGCAAAGAGAAATACAGAGAAAGGACAGAGGAAAGAAGGGAGCACAAGAAAGAGGAAAAAAACTCTGGAAACTAGAGAAACATTCAAAAGAAAGAAAGGTGAAAGAAGTAAGAAGAAGAATAGAAAGAAACAAAAGAGATGGAGAGCATTGGTCAGGCTAGATACGAGAATATACCCTGTTTATACTGCCGACATGAGACTGAAAAGTCCCTTTACTCCCGCAGTCTAAACTATAGGTACATACATACGTACGTACATATTTATTTTGTACTATACTGCTATACATGTCAGGCTAGATACGAGAATATACCCTGTTTATACTGCCGACATGAGACTGAAAAGTCCCTTTACTCCCGCAGTCTAAACTATAGGTAGGTACATACATACGTACATACATATTTGTACTATACTGCTATACATATGTAAATATTTGCTGTTTTATTGTTTAGATACCAAAACCGCACTTTTCGTTGTTTTTCAGTTTAGTACACACATCACCATTCTGTGACCATATGCAGTCCATTACTTCCCATATCTGCATATCTCTCTATCTCCCCCCTCCCTTTCTCTCTATCTCTCCCCTTCTCTCACTCCAAACCACTATTTTTCTCCTTTTTTTTCACTTTCCACCTCCTCTTCTCTTTTCTTTTACTCTAGGATTTTACTATATCCCTCTACGTTTGAATTTCTCCTTCTCTCGTTTTTCTCTTCTCTACCTCTCTCTTCTTTCTCTCTCTCTCTCTCCCTCTTTCTATCTTTCCTTCTCTCACTTCCAAGCACTTTCTCTCTTCTCTTCCTCTAAACCCTACCTCCTCTCTCTCTTCATCTCCTCTCTTAATCTAGGATTTCATCTCTCTCAACATTTGAATCGCACCTTTTCTGAAGGGTTTACCTCTGCTCTGTTTCTCTCACCACCTCTTTCTCTCTTCTCACACTCAGATTTTTTCACAATGGTCCTTCCATATAGCATATAATGACCATTTTTTCATACATGTAGGTGGTCACGTACTGAAAACGTACATATAATACATAGGTGTGTTAGGTACATAGGAAAGTAGATACAGAAAGTTGGGTATTTCTGGGTTTCCAAATTTAAAACGAAACCTGAGAAAAAAGCAAAGAGAGAACGAGGGAGAGAGAGAGGAATAAGAAGAGATGGAAAGAGATAAGGCGATGAGAGGAGAGGAAGGAAGAGAGGGGAAAGGAGAAAAATACGGTGAAGGCCATACTACGAATTATTTAGAAAGAGAGAGGGAGAGAAAGAAGACAGAGGGAAGAGAAGGAAGAATGAGAGAGAGCAAAGATAGAAGGAAAGAGAGAGGAAAGAGAAGGAAGATATGGAGGAGGGAGGGAGAGAGAGAGGAAAAGAAGATAGAAAGAAGAGGGAAAGATCAAGAAAGAGAGATATAAAGAGGAAGGAAAGAGAGAGAGGGAAGATATGGAGGAGGGAGGGAGGGAGAGAGAGGGAGGGAGAAAGAGAGAGAGAAAAGTAATAAGTGTATTTGTAACAGAAGCACGTTCGTCCTTACAGGATAATATGAAACATACCACGTTGATATCTTTCTTCTCTCTCTCTCTCTCTCTCTCTCTCTCTCTCTCTCTCCTTCTCATATTAGCCGCCATCCTTTTCCTTTCTGTTTTCCTATTTCGGTATCTTTCTCCCTCTTCTCCTTTCTTATTATATGTAGCTTCTTACCTCTATTTTTTTTTTCTCTCTCCCTTTTTTGTCCTCTTTCTCTCTCCTTCTTTCGCCCTCTGAATAATTTCATTCTTCCCTTATTCTCTAAATCTTCCCTTCTTCTTACTCATAGGTTTTCTGTTTGCTCTCTTTCTCTCTCCTTCTTATATTAACCCCTAATACCCTCATTTCACAGCTCGCTCCTCTCTCTTCTGTTTTCTGTTTCTATCTGGGTGAACCATCCTTGAAAACTGCTCAGAAGTTTGGCTACAACAATGTCATTGTTATAACAAAAAACTAGCACAAGCACACAAAATATGAGACTTTGAGGACTTTACTGACAAAAAAAACTCCCCAGGGACCTTTTGTTTTCATCTTTTCTCATTTCCCCCATCCTGTCAATTTCTCTCTCTCTCTCTCGCTCTCTCTCTCTCTCTCTTGTGTCCAGGATATCTCATTGTCCTGGTTCTATTGTTACAAGTCTCTCTTGTTGGACTCGATTCAACACTTTGTATACAAATGTATGCTTTTTTTTTATCTTTACCTGTGTTACAAGTGTGGTTCATAAATTCATGTAATGAAATTCGTACTTTTTCGGATACTCTGATTAAATAAATCTATTTTTTTCCCACCTCTATTATATTTTTTTTCCAAGTCTAATAACAGTAAAAGTGGCTCAAAGGCCTTCTCCTTTCGATTTCGAGGCGATAAGACCACCTTTGTTAGAATTCCCACTAAAACGCTAAAACCTTATCAAACTTCTTCATGCCATATTCATAAATTCATGTAATGAAATTCGTACTTTTTCGGATACTCTGATTAAATAAATCTATTTTTTTCCCACCTCTATTATATTTTTTTAAAAAGTCTAATAACAGTAAAAGTGGCTCAAAGGCCTTCTCCTTTCGATTTTTCCCGCTATTCCCGCTAAAACCTTATCAAACTTCTTCATGCCATGCATGTTCCTGAAAATAAACTGATATTACTGATATCTCTAGCTAATTACTTTCCCTGACAATATTTTCATACGTAAGCAGCACTTTTTATTTTGTTTTGTTCTATTGTGTTGGGCCTTAATGCCTATGCCTTCATTTAGAATATTTAAATCATGCCATGCATGTTCCTGAAAATAAACTGATATTACTGATATCTCTAGCTAATTACTTTCCCTGACAATATTTTCATACGTAAGCAGTAAAGCAGCACTTTTTATTTTATTTTGTTCTAATGTGTTGGTCTTTAATACCTATGCCTTTATTTAGAATATTTAAAACTTGTAGCACGATATCCACTTTCCCCTATAATGAAACCTCCTCTCAAGTAAGGTGATAAGACATGCTACTGATAAGGTGACGTTATCTTGATAGCTCAAAGGTCATGCTATGGCACAGTTTGGCACAGGAAATAATGAAACCTCCTCTCAAGTAAGGTGATAAGACATGCTACTGATAAGGTGACGTTATCTTGATAGCTCAAAGGTCATGCTATGGCACAGGAAATGCTTTCACTGATAAAAGTTCCCAACTTCCTCTCGACTGACAGGGAACGTTGCATTCTGGCCTGTATGCTGGAGGGAGTAGGCCCTTGCATGTCGTGAGAATATAAAGAAAAGGCTCACACGAATCAGAACTTTCTACAGTTCTCTTCAGGTTGGTATTGTGCTATCGCAGAAAAGATTTTATTTAGATTTAGACAGATGAATAAAGAGAAAAGATATTTTAGCTATGTCCACAAATAGTCGACGCCTTGACAACATCGATTCACCTCGTCAGCCGTCGACTATGTGTAGACAGTGGACACAGCCTAATAGGGGGAACTGTAGGAGGCCTTGTCACCCCAAACTTGATCTATGTATCAGGGTTGGATAGCAGATATTGCCATATTATAAATAAAAAATATCGCATACCCTTATCGAAATGACGTACAACATTCGATAGATACAAGTAAATAATTCGACGCCTTGACAACATCGATTCACCTCGTCAGCCGTCGACTATGTGTAGACAGTGGACACAGCTTAATAGGGGGAACTGTAGGAGGCCTCACCCCGAACTTGATCTATGTATCAGGGTTGGACAGCAGATATTGCCATATTATTTTAAGAAAAAATATCGCATACCTTTATCGAAATGACGTACAACATTCGATAGATACAAGTAAATAATCAATTCGGTATACAGGGTGAACACAAAAATAATAGAGGGCCATCCTTTTTAGTCTAGCGCATTGCATATCTTGATAGATAGTAGGCGTTCATACAAACTTCGCATTGAGCCAAGAAAATTAGTAAATATTTTTGTATGAACGCCTACTACCTCTTTAGATATGCAATGCGCTAGACTAAAAATTTGGACGTTTATCTCATTCATTTTATGAAAATAATTTCTAGGGGTAACTATTTAAATTTATCTCCCTCTTTACCTCGTCTTCTTCATCTCCTTTTCTTCACCTAATGAATCCTAATGGCTTTTAACACTCCCTCATATTCTTCCCCCCTCGTTGAAAGTAATTTGAAGAGCGATATTCCCTCTTTCTCCCACTCAGCATTTTATGTTCTGGTCATGTTTTTATAGCTCCCTCCCTCTCTTTTCTTCTCTTATCTAATAAAAAAATACACATAAATCTCTGTTAACGTTTTCAGCATCCGAATAAAAGAGACAAACACGTAAAAAAATATTCTTCGTTATATAAAAACGAAATAAAAATATCAACAACAAAATTTTCAAAAAATTTACACAACGAAAAGTTTTTCCGCCATCTTTTCTATAGTTCTGTAAAAAAAAAGTTTGGCTATAGGCTTTAGATATGACCTCATTATCTTTTTCTCCTCCCTCGCGATTTCATCCTTTTTATTTTTCTCACCCTTCGTCCCTTTTCTTTCTCGTTTTTTATTTTCATTTCTCATACTTTTTCTTTCATCGCTCCCATGGCGTAGTGGTCACTGCGCTCGCCTTGCACGCGGGAGGCCCGGGTTCGATTCCCGGCGGGTTCAAGAAATTTGTATCATGCAAATGATTGATTCCGTGACTGGCTGTTACGGGGCCCACTCAGGAAAATGAGTAGCTGTGACATGTAAATGCGCATAGCGACCGGTGCTAGCATGGTAGGTAAACATTGGATTTTAGGATTATTGAGATATTGGGAAAATCCTAAAATGCTGCAGTGAGCACCAAAGTTGTGACATAATAACACAAAGAAACTGCATTTACATTTACTTTTTCTTTCATCTATGTCTCCCCTCTTTCCTTTATATTTCGCTCATATTCCTTCCTCTCCTCTCGCCCTTCAATCTTCACATTATTTTAAGAGAGGGAGAGGGAGGGAGAGAGATAAGGAGAAAAAGATTTGGCAAAGAAGAGGGAGTTTGGAACAGAACAACAGAAATGGACGCACATTTATCTCTCTTGAACAGTGAACGTACATACAGAAAACATAATTGTTCAAATAATTAATAGAGAGAAAGAGAGAAGAACAAAGCTCCCAGAGAAAGAAAAAAGAAGAATGAAAGTGTGAGTGAAAGGAAAGATGGATTTGATGGAATATAGGGAGCAGAAGGGACGATGTTGAAAATGGAAGGAAACATAAAGAAGAAAAGATGGATGAGAGACCATCGTAGAGAAGAGATGAGAGAGCTAAATGAAAGAGAACTTGAAGAGGGGGGGGGATAGGAAGAGATGGACAAATAAGGAGGTAGAGGGAGAGAGAAATTAGTTTGTTCTCCTTATGTGCTTTGAGAAAGATAGAAGGTAAAAAAAGAGAGAGAAGAAAAATCTCAACAAATTAGTTCTTCTATTATTTTACACAGTGTTGAGCACAGAGCACAGAGAAGAAGGGAGGGAGAGTAGAGAAATAGAAGGAGGGAATGAGAGAGAGCGACAGAAAAGAGAAGGAGGGAGAGAGAGAGAGAGAGAGAGAGAGAGAGAAGAAAAATCTCAACAAATTAGTTCTTTTTACTTTCTATTATTTTACACAGTGTTGAGCACAGAGAAGAAGGGAGGGAGAGTAGAGAAATAGAAGGAGGGAATGAGAGAGAGCGGCAGAAAAGGGAGGAAAACGAAAGAAGAGAGAGAGAGAGAGAGAGAAGTAACGAAGATACAGGACACACAAGTTTTTAAAATGGGGTAATGATAATATTATTATAGTTTAGAGTAGACTGCTCACAGACGTACATATGCCATTATTTTATTATCACATTTTTGACCTTATTTCAAATAGAAGAACCTAATTATTATTTATTTATTTATCTCTCTTTCTATCCCTCTCTCTCTCTCTCTCTCTCTCTCTCTCTCGTCATATTGTTTGATTGAATGTCATATCACCTCACGTATGTACATACACATAAATAGCACACACGACAATCACACGCGTGTGACACGGTAAATTTTACACCACACTTCAAACTTCCAAACCTCATCGTAAAATACAACAGCTTGAAAATTTAATCAACCCGAACTGAAAAACCACATGGAATTTCATTAAAGAAAATATTGCGTCCAATCGGAACGATTAAAGGGAACTACGTAGGTACTACGTAGGTACCTTTAGTTAGATAATATAATACATTTAATACATACAGTCAGATATGAAAGAATGAATTTATCCTCACATCGCATCCCACTATTGAGAAACGCGGTAGCGTGTGGTCGGTTAAGTGGAAATTTTATGAAGCCTAGTGCGTTCAATTAAGATAAGACTTGGTGGAATTCAATTTATGCGGGTAGACATTTCAGAACTTTTTAACTTTAAAGTATCAAGTATCCCATGTATATTTTATTTCTATGTATTTAGAACTAGAGAGATCTTTATGTATTTAAAAGTTAGTGAGTATCCAATCACAGGGTTTTACAGAATGGTAGATTTTTTAAGTTGTTTGATAGAGGGAACTGTAACAAGTAAGGTCATAACGTTCCGAAATCGAAAAGGACAGGATAGCAGAAAGCCAGCCGTTCCGGGGACAAACCTTATTTGTCTAGCATAAAGTTCGCTTCTGGCGGGAATCGATCCCGCGACTTAGAGCTCACAAGGTTTGGTGTTATTGTCCTCATGCATAAAAACCTATTAGTTTCATGTGCAGTGATGTAGTACCTACACAAAACGGTATATAATCGATCCCGCGACTTAGAGCTCACAAGGTTTGGTGTTATTGTCCTCATGCATAAAAACCTATTAGTTTCATGTGCAGTGATGTAGTGCCTACACAAAACGGTAGTAAATAATTAATTCGGTATACAGGGTGAACACAAAAATAATAGAGGGCCATCCTTTTTAGTCTAGCGCATTGCATATCTTGATAGATAGTAGGCGTTCATACAAACTTCGCATTGAGCCAAGAAAATTAGTAAATATTTTTGTATGAACGCCTACTACCTCTTTAGATATGCAATGCGCTAGACTAAAAATTTGGACGTTTATCTCATTCATTTTATGAGAATAATTTCTAGGAGTAACTATTTAAATTTTTGAATTATTTAAATTTATCTCCCTCTTTACCTCGTCTTCTTCATCTCCTTTTCTTCACCTAATGAATCCTAATGGCTTTTAACACTCCCTCATATTCTTAAATATTTTTGTATGAACGCCTACTACCTCTTTAGATATGCAATGCGCTAGACTAAAAATTTGGACGTTTATCTCATTCATTTTATGAAAATAATTTCTAGGGGTAACTATTTAAATTTATCTCCCTCTTTACCTCGTCTTCTTTATCTCCTTTTCTTCACCTAATGAATCCTAATGGCTTTTAACACTCCCTCATATTCTCCCCCCCTCGTTGAAAGTAATTTGAAGAGCGATATTCCCTCTTTCTCCCACTCAGCATTTTATGTTCTGGTCATGTTTTTATAGCTCCCTCCCTCTCTTTTCTTCTCTTATCTAATAAAAAAATACACATAAATCTCTGTTAACGTTTTCAGCATCCGAATAAAAGAGACAAACACGTAAAAAAATATTCTTCGTTATATAAAAACGAAATAAAAATATCAACAACAAAATTTTCAAAAAATTTACACAACGAAAAGTTTTCCCGCCATCTTTTCTATAGTTCTGTAAAAAAAAAGTTTGGCTTTAGGCTTTAAATATGACCTCATTATCTTTTTCTCCTCCCTCGCGATTTCATCCTTTTTCTCACCCTTCGTCCCTTTTCTTTCTGTTTTTATTTTCATTTCTCATACTTTTTCTTTCATCGCTCCCATGGCGTAGCGGTCACTGCGCTCGCCTTGAACGCGGGAGACCCGGATTCGATTAAATAAAAATATCAACAACAAAATTTTCAAAAAATTTACACAACGAAAAGTTTTTCCGCCATCTTTTCTATAGTTCTGTAAAAAAAAAAGTTTGGCTTTAGGCTTTAGATATGACCTCATTATCTTTTTCTCCTCCCTCGCGATTTCATCCTTTTTAAAATAAAAATATCAACAACAAAATTTTCAAAAAATTTACACAACGAAAAGTTTTTCCGCCATCTTTTCTATAGTTCTGTAAAAAAAAAGTTTGGCTATAGGCTTTAGATATGACCTCATTATCTTTTTCTCCTCCCTCGCGATTTCATCCTTTTTCTCACCCTTCGTCCCTTTTCTTTCTCGTTTTTTATTTTCATTTCTCATACTTTTTCTTTCATCGCTCCCATGGCGTAGTGGTCACTGCGCTCGCCTTGCACGCGGGAGGCCCGGGTTCGATTCCCGGCGGGTTCAAGAAATTTGTATCATGCAAATGATTGATTCCGTGACTGGCTGTTATCTCTCTCTCTCTTTCCTCTCCCTCAATCTCTCTCTCTTTCCTCTCTCCCTCAATCTCTCTCTCTCTCTTTCCTCTCTCCCTCAATCTCTCTCTCTCTTTCCTCTCCCTCAATCTCTCTCTCTCTTTCCTCTCCCTCAATCTCTCTCTCTTTCCTCTCTCCCTCAATCTCTCTCTCTCTCTTTCCTCTCTCCCTCAATCTCTCTCTCTCTTTCCTCTCCCTCAATCTCTCTCTCTCTTTCCTCTCCCTCAATCTCTCTCTCTTTCCTCTCTCCCTCAATCTCTCTCTCTCTCTTTCCTCTCTCCCTCAATCTCTCTCTCTCTTTCCTCTCCCTCAATCTCTCTCTCTCTTTCCTCTCCCTCAATCTCTCTCTCTTTCCTCTCTCCCTCAATCTCTCTCTCTCTCTTTCCTCTCTCCCTCAATCTCTCTCTCTCTTTCCTCTCCCTCAATCTCTCTCTCTCTTTCCTCTCCCTCAATCTCTCTCTCTTTCCTCTCTCCCTCAATCTCTCTCTCTCTCTTTCCTCTCTCCCTCAATCTCTCTCTCTCTTTCCTCTCCCTCAATCTCTCTCTCTCTTTCCTCTCCCTCAATCTCTCTCTCTTTCCTCTCTCCCTCAATCTCTCTCTCTCTCTTTCCTCTCTCCCTCAATCTCTCTCTCTCTTTCCTCTCCCTCAATCTCTCTCTCTCTTTCCTCTCCCTCAATCTCTCTCTCTCTTTCCTCTCCCTCAATCTCTCTCTCTCTTTCCTCTCCCTCAATCTCTCTCTCTCTTTCCTCTCCCTCAATCTCTCTCTCTCTTTCCTCTCCCTCAATCTCTCTTTCCTCTCTCCCTCAATCTCTCTCTCTCTCTTTCCTCTCTCCCTCAATCTCTCTCTCTCTTTCCTCTCCCTCAATCTCTCTCTCTCTTTCCTCTCCCTCAATCTCTCTCTCTTTCCTCTCTCCCTCAATCTCTCTCTCTCTCTTTCCTCTCTCCCTCAATCTCTCTCTCTCTCTCTCTTTCCCTCTCGTCATATTGTTTGATTGAATTTCATATCACCTCACGTATGTACATACACATAAATAGCACACACGACAATCACACGCGTGTGACACGGTAAATTTTACACCACACTTCAAACTTCCAGACCTCATCGTAAAATACAACAGCTTGAAAATTTAATCAACCCGAACTCAAAAACCACATGGAATTTCATTAAAGAAAATATTGCGTGCAATCGGAACGATTAAAGGGAACTACGTAGGTACTACACACATACATAGGTACTTTTAGTTAGATAATATAATACATACAGGCAGATATGAAAGAATGAATTTATCCTCACATCGCATCCCACTATTGAGAAACCCGGCAGCGCTCCGCCCCGCCAAGTCAAAATTTGACCGCGCTACTAAGAGAAATACAATAAGAAGGTACGAGTAGTAGTGTTAGGGGTTTACGTTTACGTCCCGAAAGCGAAGAGAGAAGAAAGATAGAATAGGAGAAAGCCAGCCGTTCCGAGAACGAACCTTAACTTACCTGGATGAAATCCGTCCCGGGCGGGAATCCTAGAGCTTACAGGGCAATGCCCGGTTTTATTACAGGTAAGATTTTCTATTTCTAGGTCAATTAATTTTTTGCCAATTTTAGCGAGCAGTTCGTGCAAATATGCAATGTAATAAATGTTGGAGCTCAGGGTACCCGTAATATTATCCTTGCCAAGCTTTAACCCTGGGTTATGCGTTCAAGTTAAAACTGCATTTTTTTTTTTACATAATCGGTTTGCAGGTGAGTAAGAAGTGCCAACTTTGAGAATATTTTGCAATTGCATAGAGTCCTTGTGTGAAGTACGTGTAATTGCAAGACATTTCTAAGCAAAAGTTAGAGAATCAGGATTAAGTTAGGGAACATTTTGGCTCTCGACTTTCAAAATTATTTGTAAATTCCAGGACATGGAAGGAACCCAGATATTGTATCTGCGGGCGTCCAAAGGGTTTTAAGTTTCAAACCCCCAACCCCCAATCCTCCTCATATTTCCAATCAAACTTTCTTGACTTGGCGGGGCGGAGCGCTACCGCGCTCCTTAATACCGTAGGATAAGACAGAAAGTAAGTAGCTTTTATTTCTCATTTCAGTGCATAGTCTAATCTTAGCCAATATCGTTCTGCTTCAAAAGGTTAACGTGTGCCTTCTTCCCCCAGTAGCAGTTCGTGCAAATATGCAATGTAATAAATGTTGGAGCTCAGGGTACCCGTAATATTATCCTTGCCAAGCTTTAACCCTGGGTTATACGTTCTAGTTAACCCTGCATAGCTCGTATTTTTTTGTGAGAGACAAAAGTCTGAACATCATCTGTTTTCAGGTGAGCAAAAAGCGCTAACTTTGTATCTAATGGATTACCTATATGAATATTGTGCTTTCTTAGAGTCCTTGGGTAAAGTAAAAGTTACAGGTTCGGTATAAGTTGGGCAACTTTTTTCTTCTTTTTTTTTTAATACCTTCCAGGACACGGAAGGTACCCAGATATTGTTTCTGTGGGCGTTCAAGGGGCTTTTTTAAACCCCCAAACCTCCCCCATCTTTTCAATACCGTAGGAAAAGACAGAAAGTAAGTAAGTAAGTAATTAACTTGTTTCTCATTCAAGTGTATAAGAGAGACAAAAGTCTGAACATCATCTGTTTTCAGGTGAGCAAAAAGCGCTAACTTTGTATCTAATGGATTACCTATATGAATATTGTGATTTCTTAGAGTCCTTGGGTAAAGTAAAAGTTACAGGTTCGGTATAAGTTGGGCAACTTTTTTTTTAATACCTTCCAGGACACGGAAGGTACCCAGATATTGTTTCTGTGGGCGTTCAAGGGGCTTTTTTAAACTCCCAAACCTCCCCCATCTTTTCAATACCGTAGGAAAAGACAGAAAGTAAGTAAGTAATTAACTTGTTTCTCATTCAAGTGTATAATCTAATCTTGGCCAATATCGTTCTGCTTCAAAAGGTTAACGTGTCCCTTCTTCCTCCAGCATTAAGATTAGGAAAAAGCGAAATATGGAAGCTCGGGAAAGTTTTTAATGAACCCGAGGTAAAAACCCGAGCATAATTATCACAAGAAAACAGTTTGGCCAACTTACTCGCACAGTTCAGAGTTCAACATTACAATTAAAAGTTACGTCTATTCCAGAATACTAAACAGCTACATGAATCGTCTGGATCCCAACATCGAAGACAGATGCCCCCAGTGCAGAGGAAGCCCACACAACATCTTACATCTCTTCAATTGCCCCTCTAAACCAACACAAATGACACCAATAGATATGTGGCTGAAACCAATTGAAGTGGCTGAACACCTGGGCCTACCAGTAACAGATGGGGATGGAAGAACCTGATGGGACTTTGGCTACTACAACAACAACAACAATTACTTTCCCTGACAATATTTTCATGCGTAAGCAGTAAAGCAGCACTTTTTATTTTATTTTGTCCTAATGTGTTGGGCTTTACTACCTATTCCTTTATTTAGAATATTTCAAACTTGTAGCACGATATCCACTTTCCCCTATAATGAAACGCGAAATATGGAAGCTCGGGAAAGTTTTTAATGAACCCGAGGTAAAAACCCGAGCATAATTATCACAAGAAAACAGTTTGGCCAACTTATTCGCACAGTTCAGAGTTCAACATTACAATTAAAAGTTACGTCGCTTGGAGTAGAGGTATGGAGGAGCTTAGAGGGAACTCTGGTATGATAGAGAAGATAATTTTATTTCTACACGCTCCTGGGCTCTTGCTGTTAATTGCAATATTTCTTAACTTTAGATGACATATTCGTAAGTTCGTATCTGCTAGCTATGTATGACTTATTTCTTTGTATGGAGCAGGTACATGGTATACTGATTAGAGGTAAGTGGTTAATTGCAATATTTCTTAACTTTAGTTGACATATTCGTAAGTTCGTATCTGCTAGCTATGTATGACTTATTTCTTTGTATGGAGTAAAGGTAGGTACATGGTATACTGATTAAAGGTAAGTAGGTAACTATTATATTAATACATATTTTGAAAATATGAAAACTAAGAAAAACTAACTCATAACCTTAAACAGACAGAATCAAAATGGTAGGTAATTGGTAATTGCCTACCCGTAGTTTAGTTTAGAAAAACACTTAGTACTTTGTAATCTTTTTGTATCATATGAGGATAAGGAAAGTAAAATAGGTATGTATAACCTAGGTACCATCTACGTAAAAAAAATTAGATACAGAAAGTTGGGTATTTCTGGGTTTCCAAATTTAAAACGAAACCTGAGAAAAAAGCAAAGAGAGAACGAGGGAGAGAGAGAGGAATAAGAAGAGATGGAAAGAGATAAGGCGATGAGAGGAGAGGAAGGAAGAGAGGGGAAAGGAGAAAAATACGGTGAAGGCCATACTACGAATTATTTAGAAAGAGAGAGGGAGAGAAAGAAGACAGAGGGAAGAGAAGGAAGAATGAGAGAGAGCAAAGATAGAAGGAAAGAGAGAGGAAAGAGAAGGAAGATATGGAGGAGGGAGGGAGAGAGAGAGGAAAAGAAGATAGAAAGAAGAGGGAAAGATCAAGAAAGAGAGATATAAAGAGGAAGGAAAGAGAGAGAGGGAAGATATGGAGGAGGGAGGGAGGGAGAGAGAGGGAGGGAGAAAGAGAGAGAGAAAAGTAATAAGTGTATTTGTAACAGAAGCACGTTCGTCCTTACAGGATAATATGAAACATACCACGTTGATATCTTTCTTCTGTCTCTCTCTCTCTCTCTCTCTCTCTCTCTCTCTCTCTCTCTCCTTCTCTTATTTATTAGCCGCGCCATCCTTTTCCTTTCTGTTTTCCTTTTTCGGTATCTTTCTCCCTCTTCTCCTTTCTTATTATATGTAGCTTCTTACCTCTAATTTTTTTTTCTCTCCCTTTTTTTCCTCTTTCTTTCTCCCTCTCTCTCTCTCTCTCTCTCCTTCTTTCGCCCTCTGATTATTTTTATCCTTCCCTCATTCTCTAAATCTTCCCTTCTTCTTTCTCATAGGTTTTCTGTTTGCTCTCTTTCTCTCTCCTTCTTATATTAACCCCTACCCTCATTTCACAGCTTGCTCCTCTCTCTTCTGTTTTCTGTTTCTATCTGGGTGAACCATCCTTGAAAACTGTTCAGAACTTCGGATACAACAATGTCATTGTTATAACAAAAAACTAGCGCAAGCACACAAAATCTCACAAGTCTTCTCTCTCTCTCTCTCTCTCTCTCTTGTGTCCAGGATATCTCATTGTCCTGGTTCTATTGTTACAAGTCTCTCTTGTTGGACTCGATTCAACACTTTGTATACAAATGTATGCGTTAATTGCAATATTTCTTAACTTTAGTTGACATATTCGTAAGTTCGTATCTGCTAGCTATGTATGACTTATTTCTTTGTATGGAGTAGGTACATGGTATACTGATTAGAGGTAAGTAGGTAACTATCATATTAATACATATTTTGAAAATATGAAAACTAACAAAAACTAACTCATAACCTTAAACAGACAGAATCAAAATGGTAGGTAATTGGTGCCTACCCGTAGTTTAGTTTAGAAAAACACTTAGTACTTTGTAATCTTTTTGTATCATATGAGGATAGTAAAATAGGAATGTATAACCTACGTACCATCTACGTAAAAAAAACATGTTATAGATATGTATCCATCCGAGGTACAGGTCTCTACTTTTCATTCATGGAAGGAAATAGAAAGTAGAATCAAAATGGTAGGTAATTGGTAATTGCCTACCCGTAGTTTAGTTTAGAAAAACACTTAGTACTTTGTAATCTTTTTGTATCATAGGTATGAGGAAAAGGAAAGTAAAATAGGTATGTATAACCTAGGTACCATCTACGTAAAAAAAACATGTTATAGATATGTATCTATCCGAGGTACAGGTTTCTACTTTTCATTCATGGAAGGAAAAAAAGAAAAATTGCCTCTGACCGCTGACGTAAAACTAACGTTGTGGAAAGACCTTATTCAAAATTACTTTCCACTCGAAAGGATTACACATTGAGAGGGGAAGGCAGATAATAGAAACATTTTGTATTAAAACTTCTGACTTGGGACAAGTAGGCAGGTACTACCTAAAAACAAACCTACAATCTAGATAGGTACCCACACTACCCACTTGAAAATTTGAAAGAATAATAATTTTAAAATATTATTATTTGGTAGATATTTTTTATACTTGGTGATTTTTTTCCGTTTACACAATATAAATTATAATAGAGAGAGGGAGAAGGGATTAAAATAAATTATCTATTAAAATATTACAATGACTTTTATCTTGCTCTTTTTTCATGTCGCTGCTGGGTATTAAGCCCACAGTCCTCCAGTTTCGGAACCAGTCCTTAGTCAATTACATTACCTACTAGGAATGGGTAGACAAGTGAAAATTGAATATTAAATAGTGATATTACTTACAATAGGTATCACTCATGAGTTTCTCAATAGCATCTTGCTTGAGCTTGGAATTTCGCTTGCCCATGATTCCCTTGTTCGGTTCAGAAGCAGGTAGCTTTAATAGCGATCCATCACACTAGATCCAAACTGAAATGAAAAACAAAGAGATTAATAATATGTGAAGAAAATTTGTAAAATAAAAATACAAATAAATATAGTAAATTAATTAATAATATTTGAAGAGATCAGAAGAGCAAGGATTAATTAAAACACAATAGCAAAAGTAAGGATCGAATAAAAGACATTTCGCGCTTGTTGGAAATTCGTTTGCGGTTAGCGCTTTTCCGCGAATGCTTCCTAAAAGACACGAGTGGAAATTTGCGGAAAACTACTTTTGTGAAATAGACAGGAATTTGGTGTTCCTACCAACTAAAAATAAATGTAATAGGTAGGTAGATTACCTATAAGTTGCAACACATTTTATATGACGGCTAATTTTACCTACCACATATTTACAACAGCAAAATATGGACAACAAAACATGGACTATTCCTTTATTTGCCACCCAAAAGTAGGAACGATAGGTAGGTAGATTACCTATAAGTTGCAACACATTTTATATGACGGCTAATTTTACCTACCACATATTTACAACAGCAAAACATGGACTATTCCTTTATTTGCCACCCAAAAGTAGGAACGCAATAGGTGGGTAGCAGGTTAATTATGTAGGTACCTATGGAATTCTCTGTAAAATTCTTACGGGAAAACGGGGATAATTTATAGAGTCGTAGGAATTTTAGACACGCTGTACATTAGGGGAAAAAACTGTTCAGAAGAAATTCCCCCGTGTTTATTTTTCCGACGCTTTTCCGCGAATGCTTCCTAAAAGACACGAGTGGAAATTTGCGGAAAACTACTTTTGTGAAATAGACAGGAATTTGGTGTTCCTATTAACTAAAAATAAATGTAATAGGTAGGTAGGTAGGTAGATTACCTATAAGTTGCAACACATTTTATATGACGGCTAATTTTACCTACCACATATTTACAACAGCAAAACATGGACAACAAAACATGGACTATTCCTTTATTTGCCACCCAAAAGTAGGAACGCAATAGGTGGGTAGCAGGTTAATTATGTAGGTACCTATGGAATTCTCTGTAAAATTCTTACGGGAAAACGGGGATAATTTATAGAGTCGTAGGAATTTTAGACACGCTGTACATTAGGGGAAAAAACTGTTCGGAAGAAATTCCCCCGTGTTTATTTTTCCGCAAAATAAATATTTATTCTCTTTTACCGAAAATAATAATACTACTAATAATGATGATAATAATAATAGAAAGTAAGAAGAAAAAAATAAAGAATTTATTACCTCAAAATTTTCTCCAGCTTTTCTTTTTTTTACTGCAATGTTTTAAGGTATGTTTTTTCTCTCTTTAAATTTATCTTGAAAGAAGAGAAAAATAAGGAAAAATATAGGTACATTTATGTAAGTGCCTTCAGTTTTCAATTTCAATTATGTATGGCCCGTATTGACGGACTCTAAAATGGCAAAAGAGAGAACCTGGAAGGGGGAGAAAGAAAAGTATATGAAGAGGAGGAGGGGGAGCGGGAGGAAGAGGAGAATGAGGGTGAAGAAAAGGAAATGTAGGGAAACAGGATACAGGTATGAGTAGGAAAAATGTAGACGGAGAGATAGGGGGAAGAGAGAAACGAGAAAGAGGAGGAAAAGTAGAAGTCGGTATAAGAAGGAGAAATAGAAAGAAGAAAGGAAGGAGAAGCAGGAAGAGGAGGAAAAGTAGAAGGTGAGTGAGCACCAAAGTTGTGACATAATAACACAAAGAAACTGCATTTACATTTACTTTTTCTTTCATCTATGTCTCCCCTCTTTCCTTTATATTTCGCTCATATTCCTTCCTCTCCTCTCGCCCTTCAATCTTCACATTATTTTAAGAGAGGGAGAGGGAGGGAGAGAGATAAGGAGAAAAAGATTTGGCAAAGAAGAGGGAGTTTGGAACAGAACAACAGAAATGGACGCACATTTATCTCTCTTGAACAGTGAACGTACATACAGAGTAGAAGGTGTGAGAAGGAGATGGACACATTTAGAATATTGAGATGATAATAATAGTGCTTATTTATACTGCTCAAATAAAACAAACCCCGTTTTTAAAGCAGCAGGCTACTTCTATAAATGTCAAATTCTCAGTCTTTTACTTGGTGAAGGTGAAACCACTACACTATCAAAGCAGACTAATCAAATCTTAGAGGTAATAGCACTAATAGCAAAAATAATTACCTGTTCGAAAGAAAGTCTTAAGATCACCTTCCGAAAATAGCCTCTCAATTTATTGATAAAACCGGTCAATTAGTCTAACGTGAAACCACTACACTATCAAAGCAGACTAATCAAATCTTAGAGGTAATAGCACTAATAGCAAAAATAATTACCTGTTCGAAAGAAAGACTTCTTTTAAGATCACCTTCGGAAAATAGCCTCTCAATTTACTGATAAAACCGGTCAATTAGTCCAAGAGCTAGTGTTTTACTTCTGATCGAAAATGTATAAGTATATGAAACTCGTATCTACTCAGTCACTGTCACAAAATAACACAGGGGGAGGGGAAATAATAAAATAAAAATA